>NW_018128001.1:672050-674993 GCF_001952655.1 Monopterus albus
CCTACAACTAATCACAGACAAACAAAAGTTCTTGACTCTTGTAACATTTTTTGAAGGACTACTGAAATAAAGGTGTGACAGAAACGTGCACTGTGCACCAGGCTCAGTGACAACTGGGTCGGGCTGCAGGAGGAGCTCGGTGTCCACAGTGTGCTGCACCGACATCAGGCTACAAAATCAGCCCCACTTTTTAAGCATGTTACTATGACGTAATCTTCATATAAACTAAATCAACGGACTGTGCCACTAGCAGCAGCTTCTCACAGTCTGAACCAAAGTCCTGTGCGACAGGCTCAAAGCACAGCTGGACCCGAGGCAGCACCTCACTGCTTTAAAGAAACACAGCTGGCCACATCATTTCATAGTTGATGAATTCTACCTGATCATGGCTCCGAGTAGGACCAGACGGTTCCCCTGTTCAGTGACATCAATTTTCAGCTCCACCTGAGGAGACAGAGTTCTGTTCAACATGATTTGAGGTTTGTGTTTTTTAAACAAGCTTATTCTTGTGTGTTATTTTTATTATCCAAAGGAGTTTTGAGATAATTATGTTTGAGATAAAACAAATGTGCACATCCTTAACGAGCACTTTTTACTTACAGTACTGTGGAGCTTATTTATTAATACCATCTTTTTTCTTAAGTGCTTCTATTGACTTGTGGTGAAATGCTGTATATGTTTAAGATCATTACATTGAAGTATTTTATTATCATTGCAGGAATACAGTGGTGCAGTCGACGGAGCAGTTGGCCCAATGTCTTAAAATCCTTTATTGGTGCATTCTGAGTGTTTCTCTTGATGTGTAAACAGTTCAGGAACAGGAGCAATGGCAACACTGGAAAGTTCATATCAGAATCAGGGTTGTTGGTTTCCCAGGGGAAGAAACTGTCCCTGTGCCTGGTTGTCTTGGTGCACTGTGACCTGTAACGCCGTCCAGAGGGGAGGAGTTCAAACAGATTGTGTCCAGGGTGTGAGGGGTCAGCAGTGATCCTCTCCACCCTCCTTTTGACCCGTGAGGTGTACAGGTCCTCCATGGAGGGCAGGCTCACACCAATGATCTTTTCTACAGTCCTCACTGTCCTCTGAAATCTGTACTAGTCCTGTTTGGTTGCTGAGCCAAACCAGACAGTGATGGAGGTGCAGAGAACAGACTGGATGATTCCTCTGTAGAACTGCATCAGCAGCTCCTGGGGCAGGTCGAACTTCCTGAGCTGGAGCAGGAAGTTCATCCTCTGCTGTGCCTTCTTGGTGATGGTGCTGATGTTGGACGTCCACTTCAGGTCCTGGGAGATAGTGGAGCTGGTTCCTCCTAAAGTCTGTTGTGACCTCCACAGTTTTGAGTGTGTTCAGCTCCAAGTTGCTGCGACCACAGCACAGGACCAGCTGTTCATCTTTTCTTTTAAATGCATGTCACCAAATCAGGGGTTGTGTATGAATGTGTGGGAGTGAGAGGAAGTATTCTGGTTCCGCTGCTCACATGCTCCATGTTTCTGATTTTAAAGAAGGACTTGGACACCGATACCTGAATACAGCACAAAGGCATTGAATTTCTGACTTGGCGACAGGGATATAGGAGCATGAGATGAGCATGTAGACACAATTAATGAGCAGGCTGTCCCTACAGATGCACATGGCCCCACACTGTCTACACACTGTCCTGTATGTCAGCACTTTACTGCTGCAGTGTGTGAGGAGACAACAGTGTGCAGCCTTCCCTGTGGTGTCCCCATCAATATAATGGGCTGGTATTTGAGTGTGTGCGTTTGTGTACAGCTATTGTTACCATAGTTATATTAGGAGCAGCCCCTCCACTGTCAGTGTGAAGAGGAGCTGTGACATGTTGAAGAGGAGGAAAGAAAGGACTAAACAGGTGTATGACACACACACACACACACACACACACACAGTAGCTGTGAGGACACTCTCCTGGCCTCTTACCCTAACTAAACCTGGCTCTAACCTGAAACCTCAAACAGCCCTTTGGAGGTGAGGGGGCCTGGCAACATGTCCTCACAGTGATTATTTCAAACAGAATCTACACAACAACAGAAGGACATGTGTACACACACACACACACACACACACACACAGTACAATGTTCCTAATATAACTATGCCGACAATAGGTGCAAGGAGATACAGTGGTGAAATGTGTCTTTGTGTGTGTGTGTTGGGGGGGGGCAATCGTTTGTGCAAGGTTGTGACTGCATGTCAGACAGACAGACAGACAGACACTAAAGGTGGAAGAAGAAGCTTGAATTTGCCGCTGAGGGTTCTGCAGGGAGATGCTGCCCTCTACAGGTCAAAGCTGATATAGCTGTGTGAGCCTACCCTCTGTAGTCAGTTTATTAGGAACACCTGTGTCAAACTAAGTTGGTCTAATCCACCAGGCCTGCAGTAAATCCTCTCTTGTGAAGGTGATAGGAAGGTTTGTATTCAAGCTGTTTCACCTGTGTAATCACTGTGAGTTCAGCTGCACTGTGTTACTCAGAGAACTGTCTCTGGTATTTTGTCCACCCTGTTATATCACTGAGGCTAGGCTTCAGACAACTCTCTGGGTAATGCAGAGCAGTTTTTTACAGCTTGTTTCCAAACTCCTCTGACAGTCAGTGGTTTGGACGACAGATGCAGTGTCACTCTCTGCCGCGATAAGACCAGTGGCACTCACCCTAATTATTATGAAGTGCTTTGAGAGAGTGGTGCTGGCCCACATTCAGAGCAGCGTACCGGGCACCCTGGACCCCCTGCAGTATGCCTACCAGCCCAACAGGGCCACCTCAGACACCATCGCGGCTGCCCTCCACTATTCCCTTTCTCACCTGAAAAATGGAGACTCCTACATCAGGACACTCTTCATTGACTACAGCTCCACCTTCAACACAGTTGTCCCCCACAAACTCACCCACAAACTGTCCACACTAGGTCTGCACCCCACCCTCTGTGC
>NW_018128001.1:675293-689876 GCF_001952655.1 Monopterus albus
CTGAGGAGGTTTGGCATGTTGCCTAGGATCCTCAGCAACTTCTACAGCTGCATCATTGAGAACATCTTGAATGGCAGCACTACTGCTATGGACCACAAGTGCCTGCAGAGAGTGGTAAAGACTGTGGAGAAGATCACTAGGACTCCACTGCCCTCTCTGCAGAGCATTTACCACCACAGGGTGTGTAGGAAAGCTGCCTCCATCCTCAAAGATCCCACCCACCCCCAGCACGGACTGTTCACCTTCCTACCCTCTGGTCGGAGGTTCAGAAGTGTGAAATGTAGGACCACTAGACTGAAAAACTCTTTCTTTCCCTCTGCCATCAGACTCCTAAACAGCTGAGGAGTTTACTACCAACAAATACGTGATGTACTGTTTACATTCCCAGTTTGCACATTGACTGTTGACTGCTGCACATGTTGCTCCCATGCAGCATACATTCTGTTATATTCTTATATATTTTTATTGTATTGCTGCATTTGCTGCTTAAAGTGCCTTAGATTTTGTGTTACTTATTTATCTACTTTATATTTCATTTGTATTGTGTGGCATTCATGTGGACGGCAAAGTAAGAATTTCATTGTACAGGGAAACACGTTTCCTAACTGTACATATGACTAATAAACACTTTGAACTTCGGTGTCAAGTGCAGAGGATGGAAATGAGCGTTGCCGTCTGTCCACTGTATATCTACAGCCACAGCAGCAAACATTCTTCTGAAAATGATCTGCAAGATTCCAAATCACGGTTTCATTTTAAGTGCTGACAAAGATTTAGTGTGAAGCAGAATTCATTGGGGATTTTAATAATTATTGGAGATTCCAGTCTGTCAATAATGACCCAACTGGGTGTGGACAGAGCAAGTGAATATCGGATTAATTGAATAATTAATACCAGCAGTTATCAAAGAGTCTGTAAGAGTCTGAGTATCCTGCAATAAAAACTCTTCTGTCCTGACACGGTTATTATCTGCCACAGGGATTTTCTCTATAAGCAGATAAATAATTCATCATGTACAGAGTGTATTAAACATTGTGTTACAATGGGAAACAAGGAGACTGAGCTCCCTGAGCTGCCAGCAGAGGGTGATCTCTGACCACAACACTGATCTCAAATCAGCTTACTCTCCTTTTCCTGGGGCACAGAGCGGCAGAGGAAGCAGAGATGAGGTGAAGAGTAAATGATATACACCCTCTGGTCAGGACTGAAGATAGCGGTCATCTAAACACGGGTCTTAATCAAGACGCTGAGTGTGTGTGACATGAGACGCGGCGTCACTGCCACTGTAACCCAGCTGTAACTCGTTCACAGAGAGCATGAAGAAGACGAGGGCCTCGGTGTGGCCAGCGACGGCGCCCACCACTCCAGGTGCACCTGTCTACAGGCTCCTCCCAGGTTCTGTGCACAGCGGCCTGCCAGGTGGGAGCAGTCGTCCTGACTGTGTTGTTACCACTTTGTTCTTCTGCCCCCTAAACATGGTGCTGTCTGACAGTACTCGGTAGACACCAGGGCCCTGGGGTAAACACTCCATCCAGCTCTCTGTGTGCAGCTGTGTCGTCACACAACAAATACATTTTGAAGGAAACACAGCTGTGACTGGATTATGTTTCCTAGTGTCATCGTGAGGATCTGCTGTTATCCTCATATACTGAACGTATCAGTACACTGTTCACAAACAACGTGTCTGTTTTCCACCACAGTCCAACCTCCAGCTGCAGTGACTCCAGCTTCATGAAACTGATTCTGGTTCTGTTCAGACTCAAGATCTACTTTAATACAGAACATTTTTCAGAATCACATTTATTGGCCAAGTATGTTAATTCACAAGGAATTTGGTGATTTTTAGTTGTTCCAGTTGCAAAAAGAGAGAAAAGGCCTTGTGCTCAGAGACCAACAATACAAATCCAAAACCCTTAAACCACTCAAAAGCTGAAAACAGACAACACCTGAGGTGTTTTCCGAGCTGCTCGTGCTGCAGATGGAGAAAGGTGCTACACGACAGCCACCAGCACCACAAATCCCACCTTTGTTCCTTCCCCAAAAACCAGAGGGCAGCGTTAAATTGTGACAAGTTACAGAAGTCAGTGTAGGTGAAACAAAGCAAAACGTGGCGCCTTAGAAGGACATATCACCTTCAAGCAAACAGGGAGAAGCACATACCAGATTCAGTTTGAAGCATGCATGCAGAATCTAAATGACAGAATGGAAAACAACAGAACAAAAGCAAGTCTGTGTAGCACGAGAGAAGAGACTTTAATGATAATTCAGTGTCAATCATGATGAGGTCCGAACACTTCAAAGTGTCTCTGCCAGAACAAACCAGGCTCAGGTTTGTTTGTTCACACTCGACCATTCAGCTCATCCTGCTCTAAACTGCTCACGCTGTTTGGATTACATTCGCTGAGGCAGTGTGTTGAGGCAGGAGCGACGCCCTGCTGCTCATCAGGTGACCGCAGTGTGGAACAGCTGGAGCAAACTTTGGCTGAATGTATCACTAGATTCAAGCCTTCATCTGTTCCCAGAGTAAGGGAGGCTGTCTATCATGCTCCAAAGAACAGGACTCGCCGGCTCCGGGGGAAATGAGGCTTAGTGAGAGAAGTGGCCCCGGCTAAAATGAATGACACTCACATGCACATCCACTTTGAGTTGCTCGGCTGAAAGCAACAAATGAACAGAAACAGAGACCCCGAGCCCTGTACAGCTTACACCTGTAAGACGGCAGAAATCCCACACTCACTGCTGAGCTGTCTTTTCTGCTGCACCAGCCACGAGAAAAAGCAATTAGGACTTTCTGCTCCCGGCACCTATTTAGAGGGTATCTAAATTAGCTACTGAATAATTGACAGTGTGTGTTAATGTTTCCTTGTGTTTGTTTTAACCTGGTGGGGGAGTGGAGGAGATTTAACAAGCAGGTTAAGCAGGTGCAAACAGTTTAGACCCAAAAATCCCAGAAAACCGACTGAGAACATCACATCTTTTTTTTTAATGGCTTTTATTTAACCGGCCAGGTTGGCTTGTATTATTTAGTCTAACAAAAACTATTCAATGCTTTTCTTATAGCCCAGAATCATGCAGCCCTAGTGCCCGCCCTGAAACCGAAGTGTTTAAGTGGACTATATCATCCTTATATCAACAATGGATCATGTGTGAAGGGTGTCGCCCAGACAAGCATCACCCAGCCCTGCAGTTCAGCTCACTGTCTTTGTTTTGGTTTTTACTCAACCACTAGAGCATCATTTTTGATTTCAGAGAAGCTGTAAACACGGACTCCACGCTACCTGGCACAGTTAGAGACTGGCTGCTGAACAGAGTGGAACACTTAGCAAGGTTTAGTTATCGCAGGTTTAAGAACTCAACACCCAGAGAGGCACTCAAACAGACGGGAAACATGGCAGTCTTGAATTGGGGGGGGGGTTCAGTCCTAGGTTGTTACTAAATCTGATGCGTGCTGAATGATCTCATGACTTCAGCTGTAACTTTAATGTTGTTAAAGCAGGAAAAAGCAGGAACTGTAACCAGGGAATCAAGTTCACAGATCAGTGAAAGTGATATCACACAGGTGGCTGCAGATGAAAGAGAATTGCTTCATCATCCACAGCCATGACTTCTCTGATGCTGCTGAACTCACAGCAACATGAGAACTGAGAGGTGACTGCTCTCCTTTGGCCTTGCTAACTCATTATTTCCCCTTCAGAGATGAGAGGCTGTCGGAAACGGCCTCTCTCACCTTCTCTCATCATGTTTATCTCTGGTTAATCCCATCAGATCTGCAAACGACATGAGGGAAATTAACTCTGTACAGCTGTGTGCTGAGCTGAAGGAGACATGCACTCAAAAGGCAACAACATCCAAGTTTATGGCTTCGGCATCCCAAAATGAAAAGTCAGTACCTTTGTCCCTGCAGGGTAAAAACCTGACACCACGGTCCAATCAGGAGCAGGGACAGCTTCAGGAAGAGGGAACGAGGCTACTGCAGAATAATGCTGCTAATGCTAATGCTGTAAAGAAAACTAAGTCACCGGTTAGTGAGACATCTCGGCCTGTTTCTTCATGCAGCAGAATAACGGCTAAGAGTGTTTAACGTCTCATCTGTTCCTAACGCTCGCTTCTGTTGTTTTCAGAGGTGCAGGTGTCTTTTATCAGAACTAAGGCCACAATTCAAACACAGTTAGGGAACAGCAGCAGCCTGTGTATGTGTCAGGAAGTGAAAAGCCATCTCCACTGACTGACTGCTGTTTGCTGATCCATCCAAACACTCCAGCCTGTCCCACCTGCAGACAGTCACACAGCCTCCTCCGTATTGCTGTTAACTGAATGCGAACGCGTCCTTTTTTGGGAGGAATTTGCAAAAAAAACAACCTTTTTGTCAGAAGACAGCCTCACATCGCACAGTTCATTCATAATCATTCAGTCTTATACTTCCTTGGCCAACTTTTTTCCATTGTTTTTCCACATTTACCGTCTCTGTTCTTAGCATTCTTTTGTTTGGAAATTGTTTTGTAAAATCTACTTATAAAGAAAATGTCTGTGATATCACCACAGACACTCAAAAGCAGCTGAACAGAAACTTTCGTTGAGCAGGATAGAGATCCAAACTGGCTCAGTCACTGGAGGAAGATAATCAAAATAAAATAAAATAAAATAAATCAGTGGGTTGAGACGTTATCACAAAAATCAGAGAGCTTCCAAAACACTGAGCTACAGGTCAGAGGGTCACAGGGCCCAGCGTTCTTGCAGTATGTCTGCAGGACTGGAAATGCTATTGAAGCTTATGTTTATGTCACAATAAATTTCACCGTGAAATTGCTGAATTTAATGTGAAAATCCTACATGCACTACAATAGTTGTGCACTTGTTGTTTCAGAGCCGCTGTTCTCTGAACACCTCGGGCCGTCTGTTAGCACCTAGGTGGAGATTATGGGGATTTATAATGGACCTGTTCTCATAATGACTTGTGGAGTTACATTTTAATGCTCCTGTGAGCTGCTCTTGACATATTTCTATGTACTTCACAAAGATTTATTAGTGCGAGAGTACTACACTAAATCTTATTATCATTCAGGTTATTATTTCCAGTGCTGTGTCCCTGGACCAAGGTTTTTATTTTAATTTTGTTTAGCTTGCAGTTTTGTGTCCATTTGAAAATCAACTCAAAAACTGACAGAGCTGATCAAATCTATCCAGACAGCGTTATTCTTACTGACACCACTATGAAACATTATGATAGCAGTGACCTGCTTTCAGACCTCTAGATTTCAAAATGTGTGTTTCTGTGTCCCTGTGTCACACCTGTACTGTAGCTCCTAAATGCTGTTTAACAAATGACTGATGACTGAAAAGACGAAGGAGCCCAGAGGAGCGTTGTAAACAAACACAAGCGTGCATACTCGAGGTCTAAAATACGTGTTGCTTCTTCCCTCAGGAAACATCTGCAAAACCTTTCTTACAGTTTAAAACCTGCATTACTTTCATTCATGATCATACTTGTCTTTCAGGACATGTTACTGCCACCTGCTGATCAGTGGACTACTGTGAAGCCACGGGGTGGACTGTGCATGCAAACATCGCTTCATAGCATTAACAGTAGTCAGACAGTCCACAGAGAGCCTTTAGGTAAGTACTCACTAGAGAAGAAGGCTCTGACACAATCTGCCACCTCACACCTGGAAGAGGCAGGAAATGAAAAAGAACAGACAAACTATGAAGTTCAATAAAAGTTCGTTTCATGCAAAACACCTTCCTCCTCTGCTTTGAAGCAGTTAAGTCTGATGAACCTAATTCACTCTGAAGTGTGTGTGGGGGGGTATGAGGATGCTCTTGTGGACAGGTGTATATGAGGATTAAATAAAGGCGCATGTGAGTGCACGGATGCATTAGGATGATGGTGCATTGGCGTTTCTATGTGTAATCAACCAGCGAAGTATTAAATCAAAGAGTCAAGGTCGGTCACCACATCAAGGTCACAGCGGCTCCGTAACTATGTTAAAAATGAGGCTGACTTCTTTCAGGATGTGTGGACGAGGTCAGGGTGGGGTGCTGATTCAAAGACACTACAAATGACGCACAGCCCTGTGGGAATCCAAGTAAGGCTCAAGGTCGAAATGAAATCCGAAGGCAGGAGGGAAGAGGTGGTGGCAGAGGGATGAGAAACAAACAGGCAGAAGGAGGATCAGCAGGTGCTTCTGCAGACAAAAACACGGACCTGACCTTAACAGACAACAGATTCATCTTGAAAATGGACGGACCCGACCCAAAGAGGTCCCACAATAGCCAGACACAACCAGAACAGACCCGACGATAATTAGACCTGATCCACTATGTGGCCGACCTAAAGAGTTAATTCCATCAACTATCCAGCTGCCACGCTGGAGCAAAGCACCAATATAATAATGTTCATAATGTCATGAGAATCAAACCTCTGGTGAGCTGGTCACACTTCTAATTCTCCCTCACACCTCAGAACACACCTGTACGCTCTGGTCCATTTTGGATCCACTCGCTAATGGACATATCGATATGCAGACCTGAGACACACAGAAGTGAGACATGAAATGGTTTTATAGTCACATAGCACTTTTCTACCCATTCTGCAAGCTCAAAGCATTTACACTATATTTGCCCATTCTCTCTCTCTCTTTCACACACACACACACACACACACACACACACACACACCAATGGGACAGCTACCAGGGACACCTGGGGTTCAGTGTCTTGCCCAGGCACACTGACATGTAGACTGGAGAAGCCAGGGGTCGAACCACCGACCCTCCAATTAGAGGACGCTCTGCTCTACAGAACCCCCTGAACCACAGCTGTCCCCGACCTGAGGTCCGGGTGGACCCAAAAAGACCTTAACATGGAAACATATACATATCCTGTAGGTGAGCTCACAGCATCTAACCGTCAACATAAGAGTGGGCGTGGCCAGATTCACCTGAGAACATCCATCTCTGTGAGGCAGTGGTTGGTTGCTAACATCAGCATGCTAACATGCTCACAATGACACTGTAACACGTGTAAGCATATGTTTACCAGTTTCACCATCTTCATTTGGTGCACTAGTATGCTAATATTGCAAATTAGCACATGACACAGAAATAGTTTAGCAGGTATTTAGTCATAAAAGGAAGTAGAACATTATCAAATGTTACCTATCGGAGGCGCTAGAGCAAATGTCAGCAAAAGTCACTACAACTATGAGAAATGCTTCCTCTGGGTGACACACATATCTGTACCAAATGTCATGGCAATCCAACCAGTATTAGTCAGAATATTTCACTAAAAGCCAAAAAATGTCACCAAGTTGTTGGGACATTTCAGTCTGGACTACAGCAGAGGACTGGTCAGCTCTCCCATCGCTGCAGCCATGACGCTGGATTGCTGACAATAAACATTCCTCAGATTTACCAGTATCAGCCATTAAAACTGCAGCGGTGATGGAGGAAACTATACGGACCATTGCTCTTCTTTAAACTTGGGAGACTGTGGAAGTCACAGGGCCCCATGGCAATTATTTTATAAATGATGGTTTCCATAGTTCAAGAGCTATTTAAGACCTTCTTATAGAAAAATGTTTCAATATATTGTAGGTGCAGGGTAATAAGAATCCCAGGGTGCACATAAAGTCTACCGGACTGAACTGAACAGACTCAATTAAAGGGGTATTCCAGTGATTTAGTGAAGCACTTATGTAAAGTCTGGGTCCTCACAAGATTCAACACCAATGGTCAAAATACAAGCAGGAGAGGTGTTAAGCCCCTAGAACAAGTTCCAAAAACAAGGGCTCCTGCAGTTTCTAGAATGTCACCGGGTGCAGCTTTTCGTAGACCGTCGCTGCCTGGTCCAAGTCCACGTGTGTTCAATCAGTAGCCTCTTTTAGGCTAAGATAACACTGTGCTGGTCTTAAGCCCTTCTTTGTTGCTGCACTGCCTACAACAACAGCATAACGCCACCTCTGTGCTGTTGTCACACAGATACCACATCCTGGTATCAGAGGCATACTGTGACATATAACCATACGTATGACACACACACTGGAAAAACAAAGCATGCCGGTAACGTTGCTGCTTTCAGACCAACAGTGGTGGATGAACAGAGCGAGGACGGGCTTGTGCTTTCCATTTACGACATGATTCAGACTCACAACAATTCAATGATCCTGGTCACGGATTCTGTTTCTTGCAGCAATGTTAAAATTTTAATCTTCTGATGGTGCATCAGAGAAACAACGTTTCATCAAAACCAAATCACCTCTCCTCATTTACACAGAGGCCAAGGTGGAATGGCTGCACCAGTTTTACTGCCTGTCCTGGCTGAATAAAGGAGGGTCAACAGTGACCACCCAGGCTGGATTGGTTCCCGTTGTACAAAAAGGTGTGGCAGAAATTTACCGTAGTGATCCCACCTGGAACAGGCAGCGTAAAAGGTGCCCATACCTCCAGACTAGAAAACAGGTTTTCTGTTAAAAATGTTTACTCTCCAAACTCAAGCTGAGAAGACGCCTGGTGTCAACATCAGGGTTATATAAATGTTTGGACAGGCTGAGGAGTTCGTCCTATGACTGGTGAACTGGTCTTTATGTGAACGATCTGCAGCATTCCTCTTTGAGGTTTATGGCACAGAATGTGGTCTAAGTCATCACCGGTGTCTCGTCAAGCATGCAGCCCCGTGTGGCTTCTGGGAGTCACCGTTTCTGAGGTCTAGAATAAATTGTCAAGCTCAGCTACACCGAAATTCACAAGTGCAAAAAATAGAACTCGATTGCTGCAAAACCCATAGTGTCATGAAGTGGCGCTGGCTGTAATATGTCTTGTGCTGATGAGCAAACCAAATGTGATAGATTTTATATTTTGTCTTTGGAGTGCACAGTCATCCATGGCAGATTAGATGGAATATCAGGTGCAATATTCGGTTCTATTACAGGCTGGAAAAGGTGTTTATTCCTAAGTACTCTGGAGGAGAAATGAGATGTTTTATTCATTTTTGCTCATTCATCTCCTCAGCTATTAGAAGCTCACTGCTGCAGCTTTCACAGTCCTTCTATCCATTGTTATTACCATTATCGCTTCTTCATCATAATCAAAGTCACAATCAATGTTATTGTTATCGCCATAGACACCGCCCCTACAATCATCATCATGGCATGAATAACAAGGAGCAATTTGTAGCAGATCCAATCTTAAAACGAAGTGTCAGCGTGAACACATCTGTGTGTCCTGGTGCAGACGCTGCACATTTGTCTCGTGTTAGACACAGCGCCGAGCTGTACGGGCGGCAATGTGCTCTGTCTCTGCTGGGCTGCTTTCTTTAGTGTCCTCCTGTTTATTATTATGATTATTGCTGCATCATGAATACAGACATTCTTCAGCCCCATAATCACTGCCATGATCATTACTGCTAAAGTCACTGCTATAATCAATAAGAAGACTCCCAGTAGCAAGTAGCACATCACACCACATCGGTCAGGTCAGCACAGCATCGCCTTAATCACACAGACTAGAGAGCAGCTCTGTTTCACCGTCTGTTTTGAAGGTTGGAACATGTTGAAGCCCGAGTGATAATACATCTCACACACACACAGACAGACAAAGAGGAGACATTAATACAGGTTCAAAGCACTGAGTCATGCTCATCACACACACACACACACACACACAGCACTGGGTCAGGAAGTCATGCTCAAAATGTCTTTCTCCTCCAGATGCATTGTTCCAGAACAGCGCCTGTTTAAAATCTAGTGAATAATGTTCACAAGGTCAGATAATTATTTAACCTTCATTAAACCAAAAAGTAACTGGGAGACAAATCTTATTCAGAGTAAATAATTCAGAGACTGATACATCCAATTCATTAAACACACACAGATGCTACTTTAAAAGCCTTCTGGCCACTATTGACTATTCCACTGTTGGATGAACATGTCCCACCAGTGTGAGTTTCTTTTACTATTCTTTTTACTTTTAAACTGACTCATCTACTGTCTGATTGGTTTCCCTTTGTCTCTTCTTGTATAGTGTGTTTACTTCTGGAAGGACTCCAGCTTCATTCTCAGACTGACAATAGAAACCTGGAAGTGGGAGGTAAATAAGAACTGCTCCCTGTGTCCTCCCTCCATTTATTGTCTTCATTTCTTCAGCAAAAAGTGTTCAAGATGTGGCTGCAGCCAGCGGCTCATTGGTGTTAACACAGAGTATATGACAATATCATTGTGAAGATGGATGGTGCTGCACAACATACATGCTCAGCAAAATGAGGCTGTATAAATAAATAACGAGATAATTATTGCTGAGCGTCTCACCATCCTGCCGGGATAATGTGCCTAATGTTAAAAAACTGCACAGTTGTTCTCATCCACTGTAAAAGTGTGGCCTGCCAAACTCCTGTCCATCTTCTTTTACAGCAGTAGAGCTGTAGATACACCTGTACATACTGTATATATGTCATGGAGAAGGCAGAAGAAACTTGTCTGGCAGACGTGCTGGGCTCAGGAAAAGAAGAGGGACTGTTTACTTGGACAGCAGCCGCAGCACCGCACAGAGCCAGAGGACAGGACTGGGCACTGGAGATGAAGGCTCACATGCCTATGAGGGGAGGACAGATGCAGGTGAACGCTGTGTTTCCTAATGAGCGGTACACCCCCTACAGGTTACACTGGGCTGAAGCATTCAGGGCAGACCATCTCTGCATGCTACACCGCTATAAATGGACATGAAGGAACTCACTTCCCTGGCAACATTACGGCTTCAAACAGCCCATACTGCATCGACACCTGGTCCTCGGATAGAATATAACTCCCACTTTTTCACACATAATTTCATAATTGGAAGATTGTGTTTAACCTGGGGAACTAGAATTGGGAGAAAGGGAACCAGCAGGGTGGCAGAACAAAGGCTAAGAGAGAAGAGAGGAGCATTTTTAAAACAGAAACTGCCTCAGAGTTTAGTGAGAAGCAGTAATGTGAGGCCCACAAATGAGTGTTCTCCAGTTGATTTGCTGAAGGCTTGGCAGGCTGATGCCGAGGGGCCTGGTAAATGTGGGCTCAGGAAGTTCTAGACAGCAGGGTCCTGGACTGCAGAGGCTGTGAGGAAACTGAACAGATGACACATTAGAAGAGTGAAGCAAAAAGTATCTTTGATTAAGAAGCTGAAAATGTATTGTAACAAACAGCATCTTCTTTTCTTCTTCCACACAGTCAACAATATGTTCTGCACCTGCTTGTCATCATGTTCACTCCAAGTAAGATATTCAGACCTGAGACTCCAGGTTTTACACAGTGGCACCTTTCCACACGTCTCATTTGGTATAGTCTTTTGGTATATTTGGAAACTTTGGCATCTCAACATGACCCTGCTGTTCTGCCTAGAATCAGTGCATACATAAGTATTTTTAGTTGAACCTCTGGAAACAAGACGTCTCCCACTTCACTGAGCCCACTCTCAGTGTACTCTATGTGCACTGTGCAAGGCTGAAAATGCAGCAAAACAAGCATCTTTGTTTGCACATGAGCACGTGTGTTCTTCCCCTATAGCTCATCTGCTGCACTCAGTGTCATTCCAGTGTGTTCTGCAGCTTTTCGTGCTCTGCTCTGACCGGTTGCTCTGTAGCAGCAGTCACATCCTGACAATTTGATCCTAAATGTCTGAATCTGTCAGAATTTAGCTGCAGGCTGCCAAAGCTCCAAACCAGCCGCCGTGGACCTGTCGTCCAGTAATGACTGTCAACCAGAGATTTACCACATTGAATTCCTGACCGGGACTGGCTCATGTGCTGTGATGTCACAGGCTCATTGTGCACAGTGAAAACATCCAAGTGAAGGAATAATAAACAGACTATATTCTGCCTGTCCTGGGGGTGGGAACCCTGTTTGGCTGCAGTCTAATGTGTGGCTGATGGCTTTCACTGAAGATCAATGAGCAGGGACAGATGAGAAATTTACAGTAGAAGGATGAAAATGTGGATCATGACAGAGGGAAGGATTCCCAGGGTGAAACGCTCACAAAAGAAGAAGCCTGATTGCCCGTGTGACATTGGCATCACACACTCACAGATAATCTGGGTCTGCCGTGGTCACTGCGCCCTCGTCTCCACTGGGACTAGCCTGTCCTCAGCTGTCCAGCGACTCCTGCTCTGCCTTGTGTCTTTGCTCTCTCCTTCTTCCCTCTGTTTTCTAACACTTGACTCCCTCCTGGCGACTCCCCAGCTCTCTTTCCTCTCCTCAGCTAAACCAGTCTAGTCCGCTCCCTGGCGAGCCGCTAGTCCTTCGCCTCAATCCGTGCCCTGCTCCTCCCTCCTCTACTGTATCATTTCCTTTCTGTCAGCCTCCCCTCCTTCCCCTCTCATCTCTGTCTCTCTCCTCTTGCCCACTGGGCCTGTCCTCTCTTTTCCCATCCCCCATGACTTCACTGTTTTATCTCAACCCTACCTTTTCTCCGTCCTGTCTCCCAACTCGTTATCGCCTTCTCTCCATCCACGAATCCCTTTGCTCAGTTACTTCTTCTTTTCCCCTCACTCTCCTCAGCTGAGCTCCTCCTCCCTTGTTCCATATGAACATCCCTTTGGTCTCCATTTTCTCCCCTCTATCTCTGGCCCTCATTCTCTGTCTTTGCTTTCTCTCTCACCCCCTTTTTTCCATGTGTCTCAGCAGCGAGTGCCTCGTTAATAATTCATGCTGCCTCTAATCCTGAGTTGTAAATAGTTAATCAGGAGCAGAGCTGGGTGACACCTCCCTCTGGCCCATCGCTGCATCCCGGATCTGCCGGCTCCGAAATCCTGTCTCCCAGTTTAATGTGAATCACATCTGTTTCTCACTCCCTGCTTATTTTCTCTGTGAAGTTTTCATTTTCTGCTTTACATCAATCCATTGCCGACATTCTCTCACCCCATGTTTGTCTCCTGTTAGTTTTCAGTATCGGGCTGGAACCTTAGATGACAATCAACTGTGTACTTAGTACCTAGGAAACATATTTACCTGTTTATTCTGGTGCAGAATTATTTTATTATTAGAATCATTTCCCAATGTTCTAGCCTGATTCACTGTTAATATCAGGCTAAAACAGATCAATTGTCTTATATCAGCATATAGTGGAAATGTTATCACTGAGCAAATCTGCTGAATCTCAAAGTGTTGGTACTGAGCCTCTCTGCTAATACGCCCCTAACAGCAGAACCTTAACATGTCAGTGCAGACAACACTACAAATCACTTTCAAATTTTACACGTGTTGTGTGATGCGACAGCACCGTGGTTATGATTTGGTTAAGGCAACCGTGTTTGGCCCCACGTTTAGTAAACATCATGGTTTGGGTTCAAACGACTATATTTAGGTTAGGGAACCTTTGTTGCCAGGGTTACAGTAGTAAACATGTGGTTAAGGTTAAGGGTCACTTGTTATGGCTAAGTGTGAAAGTTCAATGTGAGCTATGTGAAATCTATCCAATCATTCAGGTTGTTTTAAGTGGTACAGTGTTGTAGTTTAACACAGCCCTGAGAGCTTTGCTGAACAGTATATTTTACTTATCAAATGCTAACACGTCCTCCTTCTCACTTCCTCTCATACTGTAATTTCATTCTGTGATGGGTGTGTGCTGCTTTCTCTCTCTCTATGGGGGTTTATTTGTATTCAATTGCGTGATCTTTCAATCTGAGAGCACGAGATCTTGATTTCATGTTCAGATTTTGTAACGCTTTCTCTAAAACCCTGTCCTCACACGCAGATTTGTCTGCTCATGCTAAGGACTGTACGTCTTTTTGCACAAAGTTCCCACAATCCCACTCACCTCCAGCCAACAGAATGCCAGGTATGGCGTGGATCAATAACATGATCATGGCTGTGCTTCAGAGGAGTCTGCACTACTTCTCAGAGCATCCTCTACATCCTCAGACAGTTACTGTAACCCAGCTACCAGCCTTCTCAGTGTGGGTCCCCTTTATCGGGCCCATCCTCTTCCATCCTCCTGGGCGTCACTGGATGTCTGTGACTCTGCGCTGAGCAGCCACATGAGCCTTCTGAACTGGCAGCCAAAAATATTGTAGTAGTATCTTTAATAATTTCCATTGCTGCCTCCATATTTCCCAGCCTTTAGGAAAAACAAAAACTTTCTAATAAAAGAACACACAGTAAGATATCGCTAAGGATCCAATTTGCACTTTACAGTGAAGGTCTGACTGCCGCAGCCAATTTTCACAGGACTAGAAACATAATCTCCGCAGCTGTTACTGCTGCTATTTAATATAAAATGACATACAGTGTGAATAAAGTGGCACAGAATTATTTTGAAATGTGTGGGCTTGCTCATAGCTCCCCAGCTTAGCCGCCATGTGTTGGAGTTTACCCCTGTGAACGAGAGGGTCGCTTCCCTGCGCCTTCGGGTCGGGGATAGGTCTCTCAACTGGGGACATTGTCGGATGGTGGAAGGAATACGTCCAGGATCTCCTCAATCCCGGTGCCATGTCTTCTGATGAGGAAGCAGAGGCTGAGGGCTTGAAGGTGGACTCGTCCATCACCCAAGCTGAAGTCACTGAGGTAGTCAAGAAGCTTCTCGGTGGCAAAGCACCAGGGGTGGATGAGATCCGCCCTGAGTA
>NW_018128001.1:691044-707543 GCF_001952655.1 Monopterus albus
GTTCCGGGCATGTCCCACCAGGAGGAGGCCCCGGGGAAGACCCAAGACACGCTGGAGGGACTATGTCTCTTGGCTGGCCTGGGCACGCCTCAGCATTCCCCCGGAGGAGCTGGAGGTAGTGTCTGGAGAGACGAAAGTCTGGGCATCTTTGCTTAGACTCCTGCCCCCCCGACCCGGTCCTGGATAAGCGGAGGAAAATGGATGGATGGATGGGTGATTTAAAGCAATACTGTCATGATCTAGTTCTGCCCCAGACTTTTATCCAGTAGAAAAAAAAAGAAGAAAATGTTACATCCTCAAAGTAAATTGCAGCTGAAATCACACCTTGCACAGTGTGACAGTCAGGGGGCTTTAATCTGTACCCGAGAACAGCAGGCAATCTGCTCGGTCATTCTCTATATTAATGGCATTTTCAACGCTCCCCATACACAGACTGAGACCAGCTGCCTCTGCTCACAGCTCATGCCTGTCAGTCCTGGATTAGTTTGTCTGCGCCACAGATCTCAGCTGTTGTTCACAAATGATTAAAAACACATCAGTGAAACACACCGCTGCAGTGAATGACACGTTTCTTTCTTCATTACAAAACAGCAGACCAGCACAGCTCTATGGCCCGGATGAACAAGACAATCCAGGCTGTGCAGAGGCAGTTGACTGCTAGTCTCTGTATGGATGTTGTTGAAAACAGTGTTAATGTAGAAAATGACTGGCCTTATCCTTTAACCAGTTATAGTGGTGCCTGATTCAGACAATTTTCCCAAACACCAGGAGCCCCCCCAGGCAATGTTAGTCCTGTTTAAAAATAGCTTCTTCTGTGCTCAGCTCTGTCAAGTATGAACCAGCTTGTGCGTTTCCTTCCACGTCGTCCTAAGGCTGCAGGGAGCCACATATGTAAAGCCAACAATGCAAACATAATGACAGCCAAGAGAGAAAACAGGCTGCAGGCCCCGGCTGATTCACAGAATCAAACTGTGGCTCACAGAGATGATCTTCTATTAAATGACTGAACACCCTGCATGCTCTTCTGCTCCAGCCCGTCTCTCCCTCTCCCACCTCTTTTTACTGTGCTTGAACGTCAGCATGGGCTGAACCACCTATTTGCTCACTATCTCAGCTATGTCTGTAAATCTCTCTGTGTCAATCTCCACCTCTCACTCTTACAAATTCACATCCAAATATTGTGAATTTCATTTGCACCAGAGGACAGAGCACCTGTTGCTGAAGTGATATATTCTATCAGTGGAGGCAATGCTTCCCCAGACAGTCTGACATTTACATTTTACTGCACCTACCTGTCTGCCTTAACCAGTGACTTACAGTGAGAGCCGCTGTGGAATCTATGACAACATACCGAGGAAGAACTGAACATCAGCGTCACATGTCTAATCTTGGTTTCTAGCTGCACGGCTTTGTGCTGACCTGTCGGGAGGTCGAGTCGCCGCTTTGGTCCAGACTGAAACATCTCACAAACTGTGATGAAACCGTGTGCACATATTCGTGCTCCCCTGAGGATGAATCCTACTGACTTTGCTTCCTCAACCACCACAAGGTTGAGATTTGTGCTTGTTAGTGAAGCAGCTCACCAACATTTTAATGAATTATAATAAAATTAACCCTAATGCTTGTAGGACAAATCCAAATGACTTCGATGAAGCCCTGGTTTTTTTTTTTAATCGAGCGCCACCAGAAGGTTCAAATTTCTGTTTAATTTGCAAAACAGAAACTAGATGCTGCTCCCCTGATCTTCCTGTTGGCGAGACCATGTGCCGTTTGCGTGAACTGTTTCAAAAACTACTGGATGGATTGTCATAAAAATATAGTTCATATCGCCATCAGGATGAGCTGCAGTACCTCTGGTGACCCTCTGAGTTTTCATCTAGCTCCGTTAGCGTTGTGCCACGGAATGGAAAAGCTTCCAAAGTTTCTTCTAGTGGCACATTTCACAGGATCTTATAAACACATAAGGTCATCTTTAACATGCTAACACTCCACATATAGCTGAACTCACTCAGCTGAAGACTTTTTAAACAGCCTGTGACCGGATGGCAGCGCCAACCATTAATTAAACTTTCCATCCATCACTGTGTCATGATATTTAAAAGTACCAAACAGAGAATTTCTGAAACTGTTTTTAATGTTCAGTGAATAAAAATGAATCTCATATCCACCATTCTTTCCCCTGGCTTTCTTCACCCTTCTGTATTTCTGTCTCTGATCAGTCATAAACATTCCTCCTGGTCATTCTGTTCTTTAGGCTTCTTCCCACCATCTCTCTGTTGCCCTCTTCATCTTTGTGCCATTGCCCCCAGTGTTTCTTTCTTCCCTAATCTTGTACTTTATCTTACCCCCCAGTCTGCCTCTGCCATCCACATCTCTAAGACTTACTGTCTCCCACCTTCACTTTAGTCTCCTTTTCCCTCCAATCTTGTGTCTGATGAGGTGTAGTACAATAATTACAGTAATATCTAGTGAAATCTAGTATCTTCAGAGAAGCATTTTGTCAGGATTACAGTGGAAATGACCAGGAAACTGTGAAAATATCTGAGGCTTTTCCTGTAGTGATGAACCTGCACATACTGATCAGCTGAATCTGCAGCTCCCTTCAGTGTTACACAGCTTCACAGTGAGTCTCAGCTCATTGTTTAGTGACGGACCACAGCTCTACTGTCCTGGTTCACTCTCCCTTCTCTCGTAGCCTGGTTCTGGGCCGCAGCAGGAAGCTGCTGTTAGCAGAGGAGACGCTCTACACAGCCGCCGTCCACAACCTGCTCAGCGGCAAACTGCAGACAGAGCCAGTCAGAGACCAGCTGGGGAACACAGTGGAGCGTTTAGCAGCTCCAGAACCAGAGGGTTTCCCTCAGGAGGTGGTGGAGACCAAACCCAGAGTGAACAGAGAGGGAGCACCGGGCTGAGGCTTGTTGGGGGACAGACTCACTGTCGATCAACAACTGAGCGAAACATGCACAAGATATATGGTAAACCTTTTTGGAAAACAATAAGCTGAAGGTATATTCTCTACATAAATCACTTAAAGAAATAGAACGTCACATTGCTGCCATTCGTAACAAGCAGTTAATGATCATTTCTGTTCAGATGTCAGCACTGTACACACAGGTGTAATACACCTGAGTAATACATCACGAACAGACACAACGTAGTATAAAGCATGGTGAGGTGACTTTGGGCAACTCTGTGACAGAAGATGAGAGCTCCATGCATCCACACCTGCACAGTGATTATTTAAATTATCTTGTTTGTACCGATAATGTTCATTCTGCTTTCCCACTGATTTGTGCCTCCAAGCCTGTATGGAGACTGGCAGCCTGTGTTTATGACGGAGCGCTGAGAAGATGACTATTTATGTCAGTGTGATGTACGACCACGACTCAGCATCTTGGCATAGTTTTATTATGGAGCCTAGATACCATCTATGGCACTGAAGTAAAAAACAAACATGACATAAAAAATATCTATTTTATGAACACTTTGTATTTTCACCTTGTTTGGGTGTGACATTAGGATTCTGTGTCATTATTATGTTTGTATATCTTAGTGCATGTGGATGTGGAACTATGGGCCAGGAGGCCTTTTATTCTTGAAGTAAATAACAATAATGAAATGAATAAGTAGAAATAAAAATAATAAAACACCACTGCACATCATCTCATAGATGGGCCTCTTGCAGTAGTAATGGTTAATAAGGTGCTTGTCACAGACACCGATGCACTGCTGCTCGGCAGTGATGCCGCGCTCAGCCAGGTCACTGACGATGCAGTGCAGCAGGTCATAAACGTCTGCCACTGCCTCCCAAGGTCCAAAGGAAACATCCACCTCGCAGTGATGCTCAAAGAGCCACTGGTTGTGGGAATAAGCGCCTGTTTGGTAGCTCAACATATCAACTTACAAGTGACACAAACTGTATGGATTTGGCTCCGTCACTTCTGGCTGATACAGTCGGCATACCGGGGTCGCTATCTGCTCCAGAACTATCAGGCGTATCAAACTGGTACATCGCCAGTTTAAAACACTGTTTTCAGTCTTTAAAAACCTACATGAACAAATCATTTCTACTGTTTTGTGTCAAAGAGCAGCTAATTTTTTGTCTAAACTCAGAAAATATATTTAAAAAAAACCTAAATGTGGCAGGTTTTCACGTAGCAGTAAAGCAGTTGTGCCAAAGAGCCGTTCAGGAAAATTCAGTGTCATACAGAGCAGCTGCTGTCGCTGCTGGGGAGCTGAAAGCCATAAAGGTTTTATAGCTTTTATTTTCTGCCTTTACTGCATCGACATTAGAGCGAAGATCAGATAATATGGTGCTGTTGACCCAGAGGCGCTGGACAAAGAAAGATGACAACGACAATGTGCAAGTGAAAGAGAGATGGAGGACGGAGAGTGAAAAAGGATCAGAAAGAAAAATGTTCTTTAACGCTGCACCACTTCTTGGTGTCACTGACCTCGTGAGCCGAACTTAATTCAGTGAAATGTCTTTAATGGGGAGGGCAGGTTTAATAAGTGCAACGCTCCTCACATGCTCACTCATTTTTGCCATCATCCATGGCAGGGCTCTCGTCTGACTGTCCACCGGTTTAGTGCACGTACATATGGGGACCAGCTGCATGTCTATCAGAGGACAAACTCCACCTGTCTACAGACAAACAAAAGCAAATGGCCTAATTACTGAAAAGCTCTGGATTCATGAACCTGTCCACACACAAGGTGCGCAGCCAGGTTTGTGTACACTCGACCTACTCACACTTAAAACAGAGCGCACGTACAAGCAGATAAGGATGGACACACAGCAGGAGTTAGAACAAATGAAGCTCCCTCTCTGGCCTCTCACAGTGACAGGCCTTAGTCAGCGCTGAGCCACAGCGGCCTCAGCCATCACCAGCCGTCTGCGAGCTCAAGATCTTGGCTGCATTAAAAACAAGAGTCAGTGAACAAAACTAAAAGTGTCCATTGCTGTTTTGAGACTGTCGGCATTAGCGAGGGCGTGACAGTGTGTCAGGCAAACCTGACCTAAACCTGGTGTTTTGTCTTTTGCTCCTCGTGCCCAAGAGTTAAATCCTCCAAGTTGCTGGTCCACACACTCCAGGACGACACAAGCATTTTCTGATGTGACACCACCACAGCCCTGGTTTGGTTAGATTAAGCAACAAGTCCTCCAAACTTAGATTAAGCAACAAGTCCTCCCCTTCCCTCTCACACAACCCAACCTAATTAAATAGCCCCCTATGGGTCATGGGAGGCATTGCAACAATCTTTAAAGTTTTAAGGCTGCGCCTTGAGACTCCTGAACAGTTTCTATCCATGTACCATAAAAGGAACTGTGCAATATTACATTGAGTGGAATAATATTATCTTGTTGTTATCAAGGACATTAATTCTGCCACAGTTTGTATTGTTATTAGCTAACTTATTATATGTGAGCTATTTTATCTTCTATTTTGCTAATATCCACCGTCTGTAAATGGTTTTATACTTCTTCTTTACTTTACTTTATTTTATTTTATCTCTACTCTAATTTCCCATACCATTGACAGGAGTTGCATGAGATGTCATTGAACAGTTTGTGTGATGACAATAAAGGGATCTTATCTTAAAATTAACAACCACATACATGGCATGGCTAGCTAGCAGGCTATATAGCAGACTAGCTAGCAGCAAGCTACTGGAACCCCACCGTCTTGGAAACTGTCATAGATATGACGCTGTGATTAAGAAACCGTCACAGTTTCATAATGTTCTCCCACACAAAACACTTGGTTATGATTAGGCATAAAAACTACTTGGTTAGTGGGTTAGGGTTAACTGCTAGGTTAGGGTTTAGGAACAAAATGTTATTGGTCACATTTAGGAACAAAACCATGTTAGGAACAAAAATGCTTGAAACACAAGCCACACAGTGGAAGTGAGCAGGGGTCGCCTGTGTTTTGTGACTCTGGCCATCCACCCCACCCCCATATTAACAGCTTGCTCGACTATGACAAGTAACGTTTTGCTGTAATAACCTGCTGGCACAAACTACATGAATAATTTACAGGAGGACAGTCTCAGTTTAAGTTCAAACCACTCCACACTGTGTTAGACGGACTAAAGAATCTTTGGCGTCATATGTTTTGTAACAAAGGTCCAGGTGAGAGAACTGACTGTTGGTAGGACACAGACTCTCCTGTGTCGTCCCAGACCTCCGCTCTCTGCAAAGTGTAATAACCTCACACTTCCTCCTGTACAGACCTGAATGTAAAAATGATTTTTACCAGTTGCTGAAATGACAGATGCTCTGGTGATTCTTAGGAGGCCAGTCTCTGAAATGTATATCTTACATTACTGTTGGGTTTGTTTGATATCTGAAATATTAGACTGGTTTTATTTCAAACATATAATAAATCAAACAAATGTATTTAATATTTGTCAGCAAATAAATATCATTATATTAATATTAATACTTGGCAAACACACAAAGGATAGTGCTCTTTGTGATAAGCAAAAAGAATAACACAAACATCATGTTCAATTATAAAACCCAGAGTAAAACCCATTTCCAATCTAAAAGCAGTGTTACCTAACCTTAATATGAACACCTCCGCTCCGGACTGACGACAAAACCAATGTAAGCTGTGCTGAGAACAGCCAAATTAACAGAAAGCATTAGTGTTTCAATTAAAACAGTCAAGCACAAATAAAACAGTTACACCAACCTGCTGATTTTTAGTGATTTAGCTGTCACAGCCTGGCTCAGGGGACGTGACAAGGAGCTGGGTCATGTACAGGTTGTGATGAAACCAGTGGAGTTTATTTAAACTAACACTAAACAAAAGACGGTGACGCAGGGTGGATGTCAGCTGTGGGTCTTCACCCATGTTCTCTGCCACACTAAAGAGGAAACAGCAAGCTGACGGTGTCCTGTTCAGCCAACACAAGTGAAGCAGGGCTCCTTTAAACAGACATACGGCTGCACTCGCCCACAAAATGAACATACTAAATATCAAACTAATGGGTCTGCAAACAAGCTGGAGACAAACACTGCTCACACCAGAACAACTAGTGCAAACAACTGAGCAAACAAACCTTGAGTGATACACAGTCACACTTAAAGCTGCATTAAATAAGATTTAGATTTAGCAAGTTCAGATAAAGCAATCAAAAGACAACCCCTACCCCAGTTCTTCAGGTCTTTCATACAGCTCATGGTTACTTTATAATGTTATGTGTGTCAAGTATGTAACACTAAACGTGACACGATAGTGGCTGGAACATTAGTACTGTATCAGGATTACTAGAAAAACCATGGCTCTGTATAATTTGCTTATGTTACTGCAGATACATCCGCTACAAACAACATTGGACATACATATGCATGGCGCTAAAACCTAAACCTCTTTATCTGACACTGTGTCACTGCAACGCCATTGGAAACCACGGGCTCTATATTCCATATACATTAGCTCTGGAGCCAGTTATTACTGCGGTGCTGCCTGACAGCCAAAGCTGGCTCCGGCTATTGTGACCACATATGATGTAGTTTCAGAGAGAGGGTAGGACGGGCAAAGAGGAGCGGAGGGAGAAGACAAGGGGACGCTGCTGGAGTTCGTTTGAAGCCCTAATGGTCAAAAATTAGAGGGACAAGTTAGTTAATGCAGCTTTAAAGTTTTCCTCCTGAACATCACTTAAACTCGTTTCAGCTATGGCACAATGGTCACTAACACTAGCTGTCCAACGCACAAGAGAACAAGCCTCAGTGTGTCCCACTAAGGCTACACACCAAGAGGATGCCCTCAGACAGTCCACTGAAGGTGTGAGGTGTGACAACATTCAGATCAGTTCAGTTCACTTGTAATTGCAAGTGCTGATGCTTTGTGCTGTTTGTGAAGCACTTTCTAACCTTTGATTTGAAAGGTTCTGTAAACACACTCTTCACTTCCTTCTCTGTGTAACCGAGCTGTGTCTGCAGCACTGAGGTGTAATTACTTTCATCACCTCTAGGTGGGGATGTGTCTTTGAGAAAAGCCAGTAGAGCCCCTTCCACACGTGTACATGCATTCCTTCTCTCTTTCCCAAAGAAGATGAGAGACCCAGATTCACAGCCCATTCTCTCGTCCAGGCTGAACACACCGACAAACTGCTCTCCCTCCGTACGCCAAGGTCACACTGTAGAAAATCTGGTATGTTCACAATGACAGCTACGGCTGTAACAATTAGAGCTTTAATGTGTTTGCTGAGGATATTAACGAAGCTAATGTGTTATTCTTCTGTATGATGAGCCTGCACAAAGCACGCTGTACGACTGAATCGAAAAACCGACACACAAGGGCTCCATTTCAAACAGTGTTTCACAGTAAATGCCTGAATGAACAGACTAAATCAATGTGCTGTGAAGCCTGGACTGAATCTATATGAATATTCCAATACATGTAGGTGACTCTCAGCTTGGGCTGGTGACTGGATCAGCTCACTGGATGACCTTTCAAAACAAAAGAATGAATGAAATTTGACTCAAAAATCAAAGCCAGGTCATCATTAGGGCAGAAGTCTGACTGCTCGTGTCTGAATTCCCTGCCTGTCGTTCAGCTGCAGATGAGAGTGTTGCCTTCTGATAAGTCGACTTATCATGTGTTGATTAGTCGCGTCTAATCTAAACCAAACATCTCACCCCTACTTCACCATGTACATCTTTGCTCAAATCTCTGCTGAATTTACAGCAACATAAATGACTTTCAGAGTGTGAGTAACCACGTGGCGAGCCCGCTACACCCTCCTGGCAAAACTACAGGTCATGGTAGCGTAACGTGTCAGAAATACTGACTGTATAAAAGATGGATGCAGTGGCAGCTCCCACAAATGAAACCACTGCGAGTTGATCGTCTCCTGGTGCCTGGCTGCAGTACAGATCATAAACCCCACCCCCTCCACGTTAGTGGACGGGACATGAGCCAAACTAAAGGCTCAAAGTACAGATTTTGGCCGATATTATCAGGCTGGTGTGTGTACAAGTGGTCATGTTAAGTGTTTTTATGTTATTTGATGAAATAAAAAGAGGTGTGTTTTTCAGATGATTTGACTGGCGTCTGATACGCCACTCAACTACTCTGCCTGCAAAACGCCAAGGCGGCAGCCGCCCTGTTCATGATATTTTGGTTTCACTTTTGCATAGTGGAGGGAAGTGGTGATGCGTTGTCCATGTTTATACAGTCAATGCTCATAAAGAACAGGCTGCCATGGTGACGGCGGTACTAATGGAGATGAACAAACTGGAGTATCAAGCTGCCATCAGGAGAAATAACATGAGAGATGTGCTGAAAGTACTTTGAAAAACCCATTTAACCAATTAAAGAAAGCATTTTAGTGAGTGTAAAGAAAGTGTGTTCTTTCAGAAAAGGTCCTTGGTGGTTAGAAGACATTCCTGAGTGTTTGTTGGACTCTTCACTGCTTTAGACTTAAACTAGAGATGTTACACAGCGCAGCACTGCCCAGGCTGATCGCAGGGCAACAAGCAGAGCTCTGAATGTTTCTTTTACAGTTGTTTCATGTGACTTGTACTCCTGTACAGCTACAGCCTGTGCTGATATGACAGAACTACAATCACATGTTGTATCTCTGCATCACTGGACTGAGATTAAATGACTATTTTTTACACATTAAGTGCAAACACACCACATGGCCACGTGCTGCTTGCAGCCCTGTGTGACTGATGATATCAACTCCCAGAATCAGAATTTTCTGGCTGCATCTAAATTATAATCAGCTGATTAGATTAGTTTTATACAGCAAAGATCCAGGCTCCTGACCTGCAGTGTGCGACCCAGGAACAGCTCAGACTTTCTCAGCTGCTGCACTTCATCATGTGACGCTATGCACTGGAGCAGACACAATGGAAGAATTAGAAAAAATACACATGTGTAACATCTGGCTACAGTGTTTCAGGCCAAACCCTGAAGTGATTTAAACAGGCTCCTAATGTCTCTTGGGTGCATGTACAACCACTGTCTTAAGTAGCTAATCTCCATCATTACATGGTTTGGATGTTCAATATGCATGAAATGACAAAGTGTAAATAAGAACATGTGGAGCAGCACAGTCAGAGGGTTCTGGTGATTTCAGCAGGTACCTGATTCTGTCCATTCACTCACCTACAAACAGCTCGATTCATTCTTATTTTTATCATGTCTTCTATTCTGCATGTTGCAAATTTAGTCTACAAAAACATTACAATGTTTGTCGTCCTACTGAAGCTTTACTGTCTCCCCACAGTACATCTTTCTGCATACTGGTCCAGTCTAACACTTAGCCATGTGTTGGCAGTGAGCTTTCACCTGTGGGTCAGTGTAAGGCCTAATGTGGTTATGTGGTTCTCAGTGCTGCTGCTCAGGATCCAGAGCACAGCTGGTTTCCATTAGCTCACTCTGTACCTGGGACCCACAGCACTATGGATTTGTTTTCAGATCCCGTTCCAAGCTCGCAGTGATGTGTGTGATTTGCAACATTTTGCACATCTATCACAGGCCACAGCTCTAACAGAACGTAAACCAGTATGCGTCAGTTACAGGGTGGCCTGTGTAAACACTGGCCCAACTGCCAAACACTGTGCACCATTTCATATTCATGCACGTTTCAAAGCAATAAGTTATCCTAGACCATTACCCCTGTGCAGCTCGGAGACCTGTGCCGAAGGACCTGTGAATGACTCTGGGGAATTCATAACACCACGATGGCCCATTTATTGGCCCAGAGTAAATCAAGCAGGAGTATTGTAATGGTCACCTGAGATCCACGTTGCATTGTAAAGTGTTTGTGGCTGCAGCATGGGTCAGAAAGGCGTGTCCGCCCCAGTTACCCCCCCTCTTTATCTGCTTCTGTCTCAGGATGATCCCAACACTCAACATAACTAATGTTGTATACCGGGGCGTCACACACTCAAACCTTTTCAGGGGACACAGTTTCACAACTTATGTTTAAACCATTCATAACAATTTACCACAGATCAAATCTACAGAGGAGGCTCTTTATGTGTTGTCCAGTGTACTGTACATATGTAAAACTATTACTGATCAGGCTGTAAAACGTCCTGCCCACTCTATCCGTCTACTGGCTCTGCGCTACTTAAAAGCTATAGAGCAGCACATTTTGAAAAAGATTTTAAGTAGACAATGGGCGTACACATAATGGCATAGTTGACATTACGCCCCGTGGAGTCCAGCACAATGCTGTAAATGCAGCTTTAGTTTTACAGAGGTGACGAACGTACCTGCCAGCCAGTCTTTGGGGATCATACTAAAGATAATGAGAGAAACACATTGGACTATTTCTGCTAACATGTCCACCTCCAGTGGCAGAAACTGGTGGCCGTGAAGGCCACAGCATATTAGTCGCATCATTTTCATCCTGATCAGACCATCCAGTGACCCCTCGTGCCCTACAGATGGGGGCACTGTTGTTCATTTGTCACCTGCCTGTAATTGTGAATAAAAGTGGATGAAAGTCATCTGGATTTTATCCTGATACGAGACTCCTGAAATGTGTTTCAGTCTTGATGGCAGAAGAGCGTACACACTTGAAGAGGAGTAAATAACACAGTGGTGCAGACTGGGCTGATTCTACTCTGAAAATATCAACCATGCTTGATCATCAGCATTCAGGATGGGGGGGCAAACAGACCCAACAGCACAGGTTCATCAGACCATGGTGTTCTGGAAGTCCTCAGGATTTCACATGGTCTGGCTTATTGCACTAAGCTGATGTTCTGAAACCATTTTCTCAGTGATTAAAAATGTCTTTAAATTACAGGCTTGGTGTGTAGTTTG
The DNA here is from genome assembly GCF_001952655.1 of Monopterus albus. NCBI lineage: Eukaryota > Metazoa > Chordata > Actinopteri > Synbranchiformes > Synbranchidae > Monopterus > Monopterus albus. The sequence continues at coordinate 702,846 of NW_018128001.1, forward strand.
CCTTGCATTTAAATGATTATTCTCACACTTCCTACTGTTAAAACAGTTTATGAAAATATGTCAGCACTTCTTTGCTTTTGCCCATTTCTTACAGCCAGAAACAGATTGAGGTGAATTTTAAAATCAGTGTCTGAACCAAAAGGTTTGTCGAACACTTACTTCAGTGAACAGCCAGTTTGTCTGTGATGACTTGTAGCCAAACTGCTGTGTGCTAAATTCCCTCAAGGCGTTCCAGAGATACTGTGCTCACGAGGATGGGCCATGCGTACCGAGGGTACGGACAACCTGAGAACATAATGCCTCCGGCTACGGCGGTCGCTGGCGTGGAGCCCTACAGGTCAGATTCAAACCAGTTCTTCTGGGGTTTCTTTGTTGAAACCATAGTGGTTAAATGAAAAACTATGAGGTCAGATGGAAACACAGGCCGCATGCTGTGTTTGTGGGAAGACATTCACTTGGAAAAACGATCATCAAAAAAAAAAATCTGCTTTTAAAGTTTGTTGTTCACTTACTTTTTTGCAGACACAGTTTTGACAAAATAACATGTAAGGTCAGAAAACTGTTCAAGAAAGAGCCAAGACAGTTTTATATGATGTGGAGGATTTTTGCAAGAGGGTGGACCTAAAATGTGTTTACTCGTCATGTTGAGTCGGCAGGCTCTGTGCTATTTTTCATCTCTGCTGTAATGCAAATAAAGTGAAACAGCTTCCCTCAGCAGAGACCGACAGAGGTTACATCCTCACTGAGCAGTTTGCTCGTGTCTGAAAAGACACATCCATAAACATCATGCACCATCTAGATGCAAAGAAGCACTTGCAGAAGCATGAACATGCCAAGAGAGAAAGACGTACACCTACAGTAACACAGCACCACCACACAGACACACACGCTTCCCTGTGCATAAACACACGTGAACCCACATGACTCTTTGCACATACACACCCCCATGCACACACAACATGTGCTGCGCAAAGCAAAGCTGCTTCTGACTGCGTTAAACAAGCTCTTAAATCATCTTTGCCAAATGGAGGAATCAGAGAAGAGAGAATGAGGAGAGGAGGAAGCAATTTCCCTCACAGGAAAAATGCTGTAATAAGTGTATTGTTTTTCAAAGTGGAAACCTTGAAACCAAGTCTCATCTGCCCAGAAATGCAAAAGGCTCACTCCTCTTAGCTATTTGGAATTTCAAATATAGTTCTATGGGTGTGTGCATGTATCTGTGTGAAACCTACTGGATGTGAGAGACTGATTCTTGAGGAAAAAGAAACAGAGAGTGATGGAACCGAGGGGAAAAAAGACGCAATTATATTCTCCGCTTCATTTTAATGAAGTGCAAAAGTAATTCCCTTCTGAAAGCTGCAGTAATTGCCCAAACAGTCTTATTATGTGACAATCATGCTTTGAACAAAATGCAGTATGAAATTGTGAGGGGTTTCAAATCAGGGGAGCAATTTTTGCAAGAAGCCTGACAAGATAATTAAAACATATTTTGTTTATATTTTTGGAACAGAACGACTTTTTCCTGTCTGCGTGTCAAACTGTCCTCTCTCCTCTCCGCCTCGCTGTGAACGTTAACGGGCGATTATGCAGCAAGAGCATTGGCTCACGGTGCCAGATGGTCATCAGAGGAGGCCGGACTGTACTCCAGCTCTTATCTGGACGTGAGGATGATCATCTATTGCTCGACTGGTTTCATCTGACATTTTGATCTTAAAAAGCTTAGACAGGGCTCTTTGGAAATGTTTGGTTTTCATGCCTGGAATGCACCAATCACAGCATGTGAATGGATGTGACAAATCCCAGTTCAAGTCGTGTTGCTGGACGTTTGAAGGAATCATCCACTGAACTGGTGTGCATCACCGGTTTCCAGTGCAGGGTACAGCTGTAGCTGGTGCACGCTCTCCCGCTCCAGCCTCCATCTCCTGGTTCCTCCATTTCTGTGAACCACTCCCTTCAGCCCTCACAGATGATGACTGAACCTGTCGGGGTTCAGCTGTACATTATACTTGTGGGATAAGTGAGCAATTAGTGATAGTAATGACTCATGATAGAAGCATTTCTCCAGTCCCATCGTGTGCCACACTTAAAATTCTCCATCTCTTGGCAGCATTGCATTCTGGTCTGTGGAGATTTCTCTTAGAGGAGAAATGACTTCCTTCCTGCGTTTGATAGATTTCTCCCTGCATTACTGCTGAACGCTGACTTAGAACAATGGCGCTAAAAGAAAGTGCTTGCTCTTTGACTGACGCCACAACCATTTATCATTCATATTTAAAAGGGATGAAATATTTTCTGCAATAAAAATTCAGCAGCTCTGACAAAAGAGACGACAACATGACAAAACAAGGGTACAAGGTGCAATTTTTAATGTAGCTAGAATCTATGAGGGAGAATATGTAAAATGTAGCTAGAATCTATGAGGGAGAATCAGTCCCACAAAATACTAGTCACAGTAACTGTAGTATGGAAAGTGCTTCACATTGTAAGTAACATTAGCTCCACACACGCTCTCTCTCTCTCTCACACACACACACACACACACACACACACCTGTGATATCACCGGCGGCAACTTGGCGATCAGTGTCTAATATTATTGTTATTGTAATCCCATAAAGTGTGAAATGTGCCATTCTGCTAAATGACTAGTGTTACTTTTGGTACTTCAAGTGTATTTTATCATTAAAACATTTGTACTTTTATTTAAGTAACATTTTGAATACAAGGCATCTACCTGAAACTGTACTTTTATACTGTGCTATTACCATTTTTACAGTCTACACCTCTGCCTGGCTGCAAACAAAGGGGTTGATCATGAACAAAATTTGCACACTGTCTACCTCAACCACAAGTTTTCAGCATTTTCCAGAGGCAGGGCTACAGTTACAGTAGGGTTAACACTGACCCAACGCAAAACCCCTAACTCAGACAGAACCGTAAACCTGCCGAGATGAACACTCCCAGCTTACATCTAGTACTTTCTGCCGAGGTCTGTCTGCTGTCATGCTCTCTTGGTTTTAATGTGACATCTGATGGTCGTCCAGAATTCACATTTATACCTCCCAGTAATGGCGTGAAAATACACTTCAGCTTGCAGCTTAAAACAGGACTGGTACGCTAGCCGACACACGGGCAAAGCAGACAGCTGGATTCATTAGGAGCATCCCAGTTGTCACGCCTGTGGTGTAGACAGGGCGTTAGCCATCATCAGAACCAGCCTGTTCATTTCAAAATGTTGCTGTGACAAGTATTTTACATTTGTTGGATGCTTGAAGTTTTTTATAAATTAAGAGCAGACAGTCTCTGTCTGCTGTGGCTGTTCACTGGCATCTGACACACCGGTGGGATAACGGTCCTGCAACAGCTTCTAATTCAGGAATAATCACAACAAGACCTTTGGTGTGTTTTACGAAGAAGACATCTTTTTACTTTAGTTCAAGTTTTCAAAGAACAGAAGGGGCGACTGCTTTAATCTACAATGGAGAAACACTCATTATATACCAGTTAAATTTAAAATTAGCGTGGTGCCATTATCACTGGTTCTGGGAGACACCGTTCACTGTTCTGTGCACATCTTTTCTCTGTCCAAAGATGAAAATATAACAGTGACCTTCAGGCTGAGCAGTGACACGCGGGGTGACGTCAGCTCGTGATGTCGCTGACCAGTGTTTCTGGGGTGATAGTGAACACAAGGCGCTCCATCAGTTTCTCAGTATCAGGCTGCTCAGTTAGCTGTGCTGACAAATTTAGAAACCATTTCAACACTAAACATCTACAGATCCATCCCAATTATTCTCTGAAATGACTTCATGCTCTTATACATGTCTAATTTTCAGCTTGCGTGTAATCCACAGGAGACTGTGTTGGCCTGGAAGCAGCTTCTCCCTCTCTCTTAGTCAGCAAAGCCTTCACTTCTGTGTAAAAGGAACTTTGCTTTGGCTTGATTCTCCCCGTGTCCCGCATGCCGGAGTCGGTAAATGGAAATACTAGTTAACATTCATGCGCTCGGTTTGAGCACTCGGGTTTCGCCTGGGTTGAGTGGCAGCCTCACAGGATGGTGTAAACAAAAAGGAGGAAAGATGAGGAGAGTTATGGAGAAACTCGGCGAGCAGAGGAAGGAGAGAGGCGTTACACAACAAAGAGAAATTCAAGTAAATGCAGAGGAGAGAGGGAGGTTGACAGAGAGGGAGCAGCAAATTAAAGAGATCAGAAAAAGTGGAGGGGAAGTCAAAGCTAAAGCCGGCATGTATGAATAAGAGAGAGGGAGAGCATGCAGGAGAGCAGTGTGGGAGCAAAGTAAGACATAAAAGCAAAGTTGTGAAGTGAGAGCATTTTTTTGTTGTACAAGTAAAGGAAAAAGCAGCAGGATGAGGAGGGGGAGTGTGATCATAATTTGGTAAAGGCTTGGTGAACAAAGCAGCCGGTGACAACAAAAAGGATGGGAGGCTAAAGTGAATGAGGACAATGGAAGCCTGCATCAGAGATACAGAAGAAACAAAGGCAGAGGAGGGGAGAGCAGAAACATGTAACATGAGGAGACGCTGCAGCAAAGTGAAGAGGACACAGGGTTTTTAGATGGACGGAACAAGGAGAGGGGAGGAGAGCGGCAGAGCAGAGAAGCCGTGAAGGAACACTGTAGGCCAAACAAGCAGAAGACGAGCAGGAGAGAGAGGGGGAAGGAAAAAAAATGAGAGAGGGA
>NW_018128001.1:707617-710040 GCF_001952655.1 Monopterus albus
CTAAATGAGAGAGGTAAAGAGATGCAGGTGGAGGAGAGCAGACAAGGAGTGGCAGAGGAACTATACTGGGCCGAGCAGAAGGAGACAAGCACCTCAGGAGAGGAGTGAAATGAAGAAAGGTGGAGGTGACAAAATGAAGTGAGAGCTGTGAGGAGACGAGAGGTATCGATGAGAGAGGAAGCAGAAACACTGACGACCTTTGGTCCCACAGAGTGCAGAAGGTCTCCTAACCAGCAGATCCACCAGGGATTAGCCTCGGTCCAGAAAACCCCCATGACCACAGTGCTTCACTTAGGGTTTGGTAAAAGACCCGACAGCAGACATGGGGAGAGCGTGGCGGGCAGAGGATGGAAGAGACACGTCAGAAACCTGAATTACAAAACACCTTCTTTCAAAATGACTCAGTGTCACCATCGACACGACGACACTGCCAACACTGTTCAGTAGAAGCTTTGGGAACTATATTCATTTGGTTTCTGGCAGAGAGACTTGAAGATCTGTCAGTCCCATGTCTTGTTCTAAACAATCAAAACAAAGTGTTCTTCTGAATGCACACACTGTTCTTTTGCCTATGAAATCACCCTGCGAGCCACCGTACCAGTCAGTGACACACTTGGACAATAAAGCTGATTCTGATTTTCTTTTTGTGTGATAATAGCATCTTAAAGTGGCTTACAACGCTAAAATCGGAAGGTGCTGTGCTTTCGAAAGATGTCTTAGTTTGATCATGTTGGCCGATGCTGTTCAGCACGGGGGCCGACATGGGGGGGTGCTGGGGGAGCATTTCTATAACTGTCATGCACTGAGAATGCAGCATGTGAGAACATTAAAAATGTCAGCAGTGAAGGTGACAGCGAGTCATATTTCTGGAGAGTCTGGACAGTCTCCAGAATGCAAGAGAGGGAGAAGATGGACTGATGACCCAGAGGAGGAGATTAAAGAGGAAGCAGGACAGGAGACAAGAGTGCCAAGGGTTCTGTCTCCCTGCTTCCATCTCTTCTATGCGTCTGTGTTAATGTTAGCAACACGACATCCAATGTCTAATATCTCGTCAACGTCTCTGTTCACACCTCCCTCTCTACACTATGTTGCTCCGTTTCTTTCTCCACTTCGTCCTTATCTTCTTCGTCGCTGTCTGCTTGTCCTCTTTGCAGACCTCATGGTCAGGCTGCTTGCTTTCTGTTCTTTCTCACACTGAGCCCTCCTCCCTATCTGAACACCCTGTTTATTCCATACTCTCACCTCCATCTCCCTCATGCTTTAGAAATCTATCCCCTCCTTTTACGCCGTCTGTCCTGTTATCCTGCCACCACCAGCACCGTTCTCTCTCCTCCTGACTGGACATCAGCTATTCAGTAAGGATTCAGGTGGCCCTGATTCACACACAGAGAGAACTGCTAACTTACTTCAAACATCACAGGAGCTGAGATGGTCTTTGGGAGGATGATGAACATGTCATTTGTCCCATAGCTTTAATGATAGAGATACAAACTGTTACTTGGCTTCAGCAGCTGATTTCAGTTTGTGTCGTCAATCAACTTGTTAAACTGCTGTTAAACGGCAGTTGTGTTTATTAAGCTACTTTTTTCTTTTGTTCTACGGACTGGTCACTGTAACAGCCAAATGTTGCAGTATTTGGTGAAACTGTCATAAATGTATAAATTCAAGTATCGAGGTTGTAGTTAAAGGTGTCGATGTCCTGGACTACATTTATTCAGAGGTGTTCCTAATAATCTGACCCCTGTCGTGAGAGTAGCAGGAGAGGACAAAATAAATATACAGTACAAAGCAGAATCCTTGAACCGCCACCTTATTGTGGTGGAGGGGTTTGAGTACCCAAGTGATCCTAGGAGCTATGTTGTCGGGGGCTATATGTCCCTGGTAGGGTCTCCCAAGGCAAAGCGACTTCAACGCCCACGTGGGCAGCGACAGTGACGCCTGGAGGGGCGTGATTGGGAGGAACGGCTCCCCCGATCTGAACCCGAGTGGTGTTCTACTTCTAGACTTCTGTGCTAGTCCCAGTTTGTCCATAACAAACACCATGTTCAATCATAAGGGTGTCCATCAGTGCACGTGGCACCAGGACAACCTAGGCCGGAGGTCAATGATTGACTTTGTGGTTGTTTCATCTGACCTCCAGCCGTACGTCTTGGACACTCGGGTGAAGAGAGGGGAAGAGCTGTGAACTGATCACCACCTGGTGGTGAGCTAGATCCGATGGCGGGGGAGGAAGCTGGACAGGCTTGGCAGACCCAAACGTATTGTGAGGGTCTGTTGGGAATGTTTAGCAGAATCCCCTGTCAGAGAGATCTTCAACTCCCACCTCCGGCAAAGTTTTGACCAGATGCCGGGGGAGGTTGGAGACATTGAGTCCAAGTGGACCATATTCTCCGCTGGCCCAGGTGGTTGTGGAGGCAAAAACT
>NW_018128001.1:710496-711196 GCF_001952655.1 Monopterus albus
TGGACTCGCCCTTCACCCAAGCTGAAGTCACCGAGATAGTTAAGAAACTTCTCAGTGGCAAGGCACCGGGGGTGGATTAGATCCACCCTGAGTACCTTAAGTCTCTGGATGTTGTGGAGCTGTCTTGGCTGACACACCTCTGCAACGTTGCATGGCGGTTGAGGACAGTGCCTCTGGACTGGCAGACCGGGGTCTCACCCTCTGGTCCCCCTTCTTGAAAAGAGGGACCAGAGGGTGTGTTCCAACTACAGGGGGATCACACTCCTCAGCCTCCCCGGGAAAGTCTATGCCAGGCTACTGGAGAGGAAAATTTGACCGATAGTCGAACCTCGGATTCAGAAGGAACAATGCGGTTTTCATCCTGGCTGTGGAACACTGGACCAGCTCTATACCCTCTTCAGGGTGGTGGAGGGTTCATGGGAGTTTGCCCAACCAGTTTCATGAAGCTGGAGACGGCATTTGACCGTGTCCCTCGTGGCGCCCTGTGGTGGGTGCTCCAGGAGTATGGGGTCCGTGGCCCTTTGCTAAGGGCCGTCCGGTCCCTGTACGACCAGAACAGGAGCTTGGTTCGCATTGCCTGCAGTAAGTCAGACTTGTTTCCGGTGCATGTTGGACTCCGGCAGGGCTGCCCTTTGTCACCGGTTCTGTTCATTATTTTTATGGACAGAATTTCTAGGCGCAGCCAGGGGCTGGAGGGAGT
>NW_018128001.1:711757-712662 GCF_001952655.1 Monopterus albus
CGGCATTCCCCCGGTAGGAGCTGGAGATAGTGTCTGGAGAGAAGGCGAAGTCTGGGCATCTTTGCTTAGACTGCTGCCCCCGCGACCCGGTTCCGGATAAGCGGAGGAAAATGGATGGATGGAAGCAGAATACAATGACAGTGGAGAGAGTGCAGTCTGAATGCGGGATGGTGAACAGTGAGGACCAGTTTCCTCGGCTCCACTGCATCAAACGATCCAGTGACCACATTAGTCATCTGGTGATGATCCTGTTTGCTGCGTGTTACTCAGACGAGTCTTCACTCTTTGGTTCAGTGTTTCTCTCTGGTTTGTTTCTTGCGACCCTGTTGTGATGTCTGGGTCAACATGGACCACTGTTATACTTTAATGCAAATGGTGAAAGTGAAGGCATTCATGTGATTAATGGTTTAATACTGTACATTTGATTCAAACCGCATGCACTTGGGTTTAAAAACAGCCTAAGCCTTGGTTTACCCAACAAAGACCAGGTCCTCCCAACATGCAAACGTCACAGTGCCTGGAGATGTTTCACCCTGAGCTAAGGCTCCTCACACTGTGGACCAGCAACAGCACATCTCACCAGCCCCGTGCTCCACAGTGCAAGTGGTTAAAGGATCGCTGTGCCATACAGCCTGCGGCTTGTTTTTACAGCGTTATGCATTGCTCCTATTGATCATGTTATACTCACTAAGTGCAGAGACGTCACTGAAAAAAGTCCAGTGGGGCTCAAAGCAAAGCTGGTCTAATGCTAAACAACTCCTGGGGTCCGTGGACCAGTGTTCAGACTGTTCCCACAGCTGTGCACACAGTGCAATGAGGGCAACCTGTCAGGTGCACTCGCATTTGGTTTTAACTCCAGATAATAATGTGTTTGAACTGTAAGCTCGTTTGCAACCTGCTGCCGT
>NW_018128001.1:712678-714903 GCF_001952655.1 Monopterus albus
GTTCAGCAGTGTTGGTCTGATTTAAGGACACGACCCAGGTTATTCTGACCAGTGTTCTTTAAAGGCAGTGGTTGGCTACAGAAGGGGGGAGAAACAGTAGCGTGAGGTATCTTATTGAACGGATTGTGTGCACGTCTGCTGCTGCAGCTGCATTATGAGCTCTCGTCTTGTTGTAGCTAGTTTTATTGTATAGACCAGTAAAACCAATAAAACTAATAAAATATTTACTAGTTAACAGGTTTGCCTCATCAGAACTTCTCCTCCTCTCTTCTGACTATGCATGTTTGCAGAAGTCCTCCATCACCTCTGGTCTGCTGCTTCAGTCACGGCTCTGCCTGCACAACAATGAATCCCAGTGGTTTATGGGAATATTTAAGGGTGCGGCCTGCTGTAAATTCTGACATGTGTGGAACTTTGGCTGGCAGCAACCCCGTCTCTGACACTCAGTTTAATGGTGCATCAACACTGCTGATCGATCTCAGTCCTTCTTTCTCCATCCTTTCTTAACCTCTGTCACTCATAAGTCATGCTGAGCTTTCTGTCTTAAAGGCAGCGCGGTGAAACAAGCACCTGACGTCTTCTGCGAGTGCTGGGGTTTGTCCTTCTCTCAGACTGTATTACTCCTAGTCTCCCTCCGTCCTCTCCTTCACCTCGATGTTCTGCCTCTCTCTCCACCCTCCATATCTCTGCTGCCCTGCTTCATATTCAGCCATGAGCTTACTTTTAGCCACAAAAAGGAGCTAATCACTAAAATCTCTAGTCAAGTCTTGGGTCAGAATGAAAACTTACATATTCTTGTCACTGCCTTGCACATGGCTGCCAAATGCTGCTGCACATCCTGCCTCCATCTGTCACAGATTCCTTCCTACTCCTCCCTGTTGCCCCATTCTACTCTGCCAGTGTCTCTCTCTTTGTCTCACTCCTGCTCTGTTCCAGTGGGGGAACATTCCAGCCAAGGCAGAGGCGACAAAGGGCCTGTGTTGGAAAGGCCACTTCAACAAGTGAGGGCATTGTTGAAGTTTCCAGCAGCACTTCAGCCTGGTGAAATACACATGGCAACCGAAGCCAAGTGGGCAACACAGGACAGTGACTGACATACGATCAAGATTCCAAGCAAAGGCTGGAAGAAGTTTTGTTCTGTCAACAATTATATGGTTCATCACATTTACATCCTTTGTTTTTGCACAAGACAAAAGACGGTGAACTTTTGAAAGGGTGGTCGGGCCATGGACTGAGCAGATTCCCAGTAATTAAGAGAGGATGTTTGATTTTTAATCCAGCTCACCACCTCGAATAATTTCACAAGTCCTCTAAAGGAGTAGATCTGTCCTCAGACACATCTGACATTCGTATATTCAGGTTTATGATAATTACAGACATAAGGTTACATTTCAGAACTACAGTGTGTAAACACTAACACTGTAAAATTAAAATCAGCCTAAACAAGACAACATCAGTAGTTGTCCTGTGACGGAAGTGACCGCGGAAGAAATCAGCGAGGGATGAAAGCAGCAGGAGAGAGTCCAGCAGTCTGACCTGGGACTCCTTCAGGCCAAACATTTTTAAGGATATTAAAGAGCAAAGCGGTGACACACGGCCATGCATTAAACACAGTGGGCGAGCTGCACGGACAGTCAGAAACTGCACAACGTCACCTGAGGGTTCACACCTGGTTTCAGGCTGATGGTTAAGGGCCAGGGGATGCATATGCCAATGACGGTCCGCATGTGTATTTACACATGCTGTGGACAGTGGGGGAAGAAGTACTCAGATTGTTTACTGATGTAAAAACAGAAATACCACGGTGTACAAATACTGTGTTACAAGTAAAAGTCCTGCATTCAAAATGTTATTTGAAAGTACAGCTGTATCAGCAGCCAAATATACGAGAAGTACCAGCAGTACCAGTACTCATCCTGCAGAACGGCCCACGTCCTAGTGACTGATGCGTTACTGTGTTCATCACTTTAATCCTGCAGCTGGTAAAGGTGTCCAGGAAATGAATGCAAGTCGGTGTAAAGTCCTCTGAAGTGATGGAAACTCCACTGTGTGTGCGTTTAAGAAAGAAAGCGATGATGATTACCCATATAAATTACAGACATCTGTTTAGAGGTGTCACTGTTTAAGTATGCAGCCTCACGCCTCTCTGAGAAGTGTGTGTGTGTGTGTGTGTGTGTGTGTGTGTGTGTGTGTGTGTGTGAGGAGTGGGGGGGAGCCCTAATGAC
>NW_018128001.1:714915-724674 GCF_001952655.1 Monopterus albus
CCTGCTGAAATAAATGCAGGCCCAGCGCCACCACATAAACCTCCAAATACAGCTGATAAACTACGGCACGAGGCCTGATGCACACCAGAATACACACACAACAATCATTAGACGCAGCTGAAACACACACGTGGAATACACAAATACCATAAGTGCAAAAATATAACACAGGTACTGCATGAAAAGTCTCCTGAGGAAACGCACGGTTGTCGCGCCCTCTCTCCCAGTGGAGACAAGTCGACGAAGTTGTCTCAGTCACAGCGACCCTTAAAATTTAACTAGATGTTAAAAGGAGAGCAGACTGTAACACCAACGTGCTAAAACAAAACTCGCATCCTAGGACCACTTGTTTGGTTTTCCATGAGAACATCACATCTCCAGTCAGTGCCACTGTGTCCTGGTATTAAATCAGAGTGACACCACCCACTGGCTACATGAAGCTGCAGCACAGAGATGAACCCTCAGTGGGGGGGCTGGTTCACTGGCTGAAGACTTTTAGAGATCGACTGGCAAAGAATACCCCTTATATATCACTAACATCCATAGTACACTTCACAGAAAGGAGCCTCTAAAGCAGAAACCGTTCCCTAAATGAAATTATCAAACCTGTCTTAGCCAAACATCCTGCCTTCCCTTCTGGGTGTCACTGTAAAGCACCTGAGACCTACTGTTTTGTTATTTCACAGGTGACATACATACCATACATGTGCACCAGTAGCATCCAGGCCAGACAGCTACTGAAGGCCGGGGGTGGAAGGGTAGGAGCAGGCTCTAGTCAACAAACGTTTCTCACTTAACGAGATTAAAAAGGAAGAAATGAACATCAACCAGTTCATTTTAATGTATGAAAACTGAACTCTGAGCTCTTGTGAAGTGTGAACCTGAGCGAACGACGGTTTCCTTCGTCTGGGTGACGTCAGATGTTGCATCCAGGCATTAAATCATCTCAGCTGTCAGCTTCGACAGGACTGAGACAGAGGGACAGAGTGTTCCAGTTAAAACAGGGTGTTAAGCTGCTCTTTGAGGTCAGTGGAGGAGAGAGTGGTTTTAGTTTAGTGTTAGCCATGTTGTGTGACTTTCTGTAGAAACCAGGACAGAATCCATCCCCAGACTTAAAGACTGCAACCACAGCCACAGAAAAGTGAACCATGCTCAGTTGCGATGAGCAGCTATTGTCGGGGAAACAAATTAAATACTTTGTCAGTGAACAATTTGCACATACGTTCATTGTCATTTTTAGAGCAGGCGGAAACATTAATTAACGGTTTCCTAATTACACTGACAAAAAGTGTAATCACACAGCATTACACTGCCTTCACAATGTGCTGCTGCAAATGAGCAGCAAAATAAACAGTGACTGCATCTCGCTGTGTGTGGCACAGTGCAGCTGCAGTGGTTCAGATGTCAGAGTCCGATACCTTCTCTTCTTCTCTCACCTTTTCACTATTCTGTGGCCAACCCGGCTCTATCAAACTATTTCTGCCATTGATAAATGTTTAGGTAAAAATCCAGTTTGGATTTATACCTGTAATGTGTCTGAGTCTTTGTAGCAGCTTTGTCCGTCTCCTTTTATGCATTTCTCCTTCCCTCTGACATTTTTCCTATCTAGCCATCAGGTTACACCCACCCCACCATTTTCTGCCCTTTTCCTTTTATAACCCTTTAGTTTCCTGTCTCATGCAGCCTATCATTAAATGTAATTTGTCTCACGGCGGGTCTGACGTGCAGAGGGCCAAGCAAGAGGTGAGACTGTTGTTTAAACCACTCACATTCACCAGAAGGGTTCTCGCTTCTTCCACAGAAAAAACCCCAGAGTGAGTGAGGGCAGTGCACTGCACGTATTTAAACTGTTCAACCTGTCGCTACACTGCAAACAGGACAAAAAGGCTTTAATAATGAGTAATGATGTGTGATTATATTCACCTCATGGCCAGTGACAACACATGACAGACAACAGAAATGTTTTGAAAAGATTTCCAGATCACTTCACATCCGAATCTTCATTTCTGAGTTTGCTGACATGGAAACGAGTCAGTTCAAGGGTTTAAATTTCAGTGAAAGCTGTCAACAAGCAACACGTCCTGACAGAACCTGACCAACAAAGCCAAGCCTCGTTTCTTCACCGGCTTCACTGGGGTCCTGCTGATGACAGCGTCCAGCGCAGTGAAGCTGGATTTTTCCATCTCTCCCTGCCACTTGGGGCTGTTAAAGTGCTAAGCTGCGATGTGTAATTTGAAAAAAAAATAAGATTATAACACTTCAGACTGAACAGCTTGGTGTAGATTTGTTTGCAGTGTGGAGGCTGGCTCAGCATGATGCAGAGCAGCAGCAGGAGCACTTCAGGTTGCATCACACTGTTTCCTGGGTTGCGTCATTCATTCAGTTAGTTTTGGTAAACAAACAAGTGGAGCTGTGAATTTTAAATAGCGCTATGAGTGACGCAGTCCATCCTGTATGTTAAATGTCACAGAACTGGTCTCCAGTACAGCCAGTTTAGTGAAAGTCTACACTGCGTATCATCAATCTGAACTGACTGGTTAGTGCTCTCACTGCGTAACGCTGCGTGCTTACAGTACCTGCACAAAACTGTTCTGTGCATTCAAAGGTGTGAAGTAATTATTCAGTGTGCCGTCATTTTATCCAGAAGGAATTTTCAAAACTGCAGGAAAAAGACAAGTAACTCATAAAATAAGACAAAGGTTAAACAGCGCATCGATAAGCAGGACACGTGGCTATGTACTGACAACACAAAGGCTTCAGAGCCGTCCTCTATGTTTTGTCAGCATACCTTAGTCGAGCTGCTGCTGCTGCAGTGTGGCAACGGGCTGCTGTGCCGTGAACAGCTGCATGATGGATCTCACTGCAATCTCAGGGTCTGACGGCCATGAATCAGTTCAAATAAATAACTAAGATGATAAAATGTTGATTAAAGAAACGAAATCTGTATTTTTACATAATTACACAGAGGACACTGACAGACACACTCCAAGTGTGATTCATCAAGCTGCTGTGGAAACTGCAGAGAAAGCCCCGATCCACTGGTTATGTCTGCTTGATGAAACCATCTAATCAAATTACATCACAGACTGATACATCTGAGGCTGCCATGTAAAAGGAACTGTGTTGAATCAATTGATCACTGACACGACACATTCAATATTATGCTCATTTGCAACTCTTAGCCTTTTCTGAAGCAGCAGGCTTGTGCTGGTTTTACAAGCCTGTCAGAGGTCTCCTCCATACCGTCCAGGTATCGAGGAGCACTTTACAATAGAGGCCTCCAGAGAGAGCCCTGAAGACGCCGCTTACTCATGTTCTGTCACAGCACAAAGACGCAGTTAGCTTTTGAGACTGAAATGAAACCACAAAGGAACAAAAATACTAAAGTTTCCTTATATATAAAAAAACAAAATCAAAAATAAGTAATATTTGCTCTTAAATGCTCTCAGAAAAGGACTCACAGTGACCTCAACAGGTTTCATTTAATAATAATGATGATTATTATTGTTATTACTGAGATGCAGCGATCGATTGGCAGTGATCAGAAGTGGCCTGTTTCAGCGTGATCGGCCTTAACCGGTGACAATCCAACTCTGTGCCAATCAGATTTGGAGGCACTACAGTCCACGTCATGGCTACAGTGGCTCCGAGCAGCAACCTGAGAGGAAATGAAGTCAGTGTAGAAGTGTTCAAAAGGGAGTCGGTCCCCACAGTGTTTTCTAAGTGTTAGAATGTCCAACTTTACAGCAGAAAAAACCATATTTACAGCCTGGTACAATAAGGTTTTGGTCTATATTTAATTTTCTCTTCCATGACAAATGTACAGAGGGTGAATGTTTATATAACTCACATGTTTAAGTTACATTAAGACTAAGAGACTAGGCATTAATTTGACAAGTTTTAAAGATGTAAGTGTAACAAGGACAGCACATTGGATGAAATGTTTTTTTAATTTTTGGTTTTTAAAAGGCAGCTCTGTTGTTACTGCCATGCAAAGTCAAACTACAGTGAAAACATCTAATGTAGCTCTTGTCTTTTTTATTTGTTTGACTGACACACTGAAATAACTAAAGACTCACTGTAAAAACACTGCACACAGTTTAACCACCAGATGCTACTGGGAGACACTGGTTCTGCACACTGGGGACAATACTCCCAGTTCTGTTCCAGTAGATATTTAATATGATGTTTGGACATGGGCTGGTGTTTGTCTAGTTAAACCTACTTACTGGTTTTTGTCATTTTGTAATAATCAGTCTGCTTCTACATCTTACACTTGACACGGTTAATACACAACACATCTATGAAGCTTTGCCAATTTAATGAGGCTAATAATCAGTTAAAGATCTTTGTTTTCTCCTGCTGTGATATTAAAAACAACATCCTCTCATAAGTCATGCCACCTCGCCCTGAGTCCTTTGTCCCATATTGTCTTGCTCTCATATGCCCTTATCATGTAATAGAATGAAATTCCTTCCACCTCTGTCCTTGCCTGTTGTTTGTTTTTATCTGTGCACCTTTGTCTTGTATTATTCCTAATGCTTCCAGGGCTCTGCAGCATTTACTCTTTGCACTGTTGGTGGCCTCTGATGCTGATGATTTAGCAACTGAAACAGGGATGATTCACTCACTGCACGCCACTGTGGATAATAACTAGATGTGCTAGCAGTGCACACCTGCTAGAGGTCTGAATACAGAGGGTGCAGTAACCAGCCTGTACATTTTTATGTATGTATTCACATCAGCTGCTGACATGATGAGGGCTGCTCCATTTTCTTATGAGAGAAACTCAGTGAAGGCAACACGCCAAACTCCGTCAGCTGAAGCACCGACTTAACCGTCAGCATTAACCTGGGACGCTGTGATTAGGGTAATAAGTGGAGGCAAAGAGAGGGAAAAACACATGCTTTCATCATTCGGACAGTCAGCTGGAAAAACACGAGCTCAAACACCAGGAGAGCTGCAGGGAGCTCCGCACATGGACTCATGGAGACATAAAATGGTCACAGATACATTTCTACCCGTTTCCCAAGCACCAGTGAGAATGAAACGGGCTCCAGCTTTCAGTGTGCTGGCCTTTATGAGTTATGGTACCCGTCTGATTTAGTGGCTGTTGTTATCAATGAATGTCAATGTGTCATTCTCACTTTTTAATCATACTGCCAGTCATTTTATATCAAAAATCACTAAACTAAGATGACCTGTGTTTATAATAAAAGTACTGACTTAAAAAAAAACTTCAAATAGACTTGTAGTTTTAGGTTCCTTCTGCTGAGTCTGAGGCTTCGTACAATGCTCTTACCCCTCATTTCCACCGGATGTGGCTGTACTGCGTCCCATCTACGACGCGGCCGCTAGAGCTAATTGCTGCCAGTCTAGTCATTGGTTGTGATTCCATCCAGCTCTCCGGTACCCTTAGCTAAAGATACGCATTTTGTTTCTTTTTGACAGATGCTGCACCTGGGACGCTTCGGACACAGTGAAAGATACTGTATCTATATGAAACAGAAATAAGCCACGGAATGATCAGCCTATGAGGATGAATGTATTGATAGCAACTGAAACAGCCACAAATCTTTGATCCATGTTTCATAACTTAACTGAAACCGTTAATTTACATTTAACCTTTAACTGTAGGCTGCAGCACAAGTAGGAAATAAGAACATTAAACACAGTTAAACAAAGCCGACTCACCGTAGAAGCTCAAAAACAAAGAAAAATGTCCAACAAGAAAAATCTGCACCACTGTGAGCCGTTCCACAGGCAGACCAGGTGGGTGATGAAACCGCACAGAAGACAGATCAAAACCAAATCGTAGACGAAATGCAATGCAGCCACGTCCGGTGGAAATGAGGGATTTGGCTCCTACAGCAGCAGTGCTTTAAAGAAACACCTTCTAACCTTAAGAAGGTTCCTAAGATGGATTTCATGATCATCTGAGGTACTTTTAGGAAACACAGCCGGCTCACAACAACCAAAAACATTTAAAAAATAAGTGAATCAATTAAACAAAACAAAAAAAAAAAAACAGATTGATCTACATGAGCATTAGTGGAACCTCTGACAAATGAAATGTGGCTCACATCTGATTATATTCTAAATATTCCTGGTATAAACCTATCCAGTTATCCAATGTCATAAGGTTGTACTACATTAGATTACTGTGCTGATGTCTACAAAGAGCTTTTCTTTCTCAAAAGGTCCTTAAACATGAGCCTTCTTTATAGCCAAGAGAAAAACTGTCTACTGAAGAAGTGTATTGATAAATTATGTGTGTGCCTCAGGCTGCATGTTTGCAAGACCCTCCTGATATCAGGTAAATCACACACAGGTTCAGCAACAAAATGTGAGCGTGTGGTGGGAATCAATTTCAAATAAATCATACATCAAAACGAGAAAGGAAGAGAAAGGAAGAGAAAGACGGAACATAGATCGGAGAGATTTACAAAGGACCTCTGCAGGAAGGTGTAATCTGCAGATGAAGGAGAGAAAGAAGGGGAAGAGAAACACAGAGACATCAGGTGTGTCAGCTCGTCGGGTGAATGCACATTCAAAGCTGGGCCTCACTCAAGGCCCACAGTCAATTTCCTTCCTTGTCTCCTTGAATCGCCTTTAACAAGGTGGAGGTCGGACAAACAAGACGCAACATCCTGCACAGGAAATTACAGCAAACAGCAACAAATCTAATATTCATTTCACACCTGCAGTCTAATGTCAGGTACATTACAATCGATAGGCAGGTAGTGTGCCAGGCCTCGCTCTGTCCACCACCTCCTGCTCTTACACTTCAGACACCTGGAATAACATGCAAATATCACCAGAAGTTATAATGAGAGTGCCATTATAATACCTACAGTATGCTACTGTGCTACTGGGCTGGGCCGAAGATTTAATGTCAGAAATAATCTACAAAAGCTAAGTTATACATGAGGAAGACCACTGTAGTGGTTAGCAATAAGTCAGATTCCAGAAGAAATATGTAATAGAACAGTATGTAGCTCATATAGACCTTATGTGGTATTAGCTTGTGTAAGGGAGAGCTGAGTGATTATGGGTTTATTAAGTTCATGTGAAAAACACAGTTCTATCCAAAACACTGTTTGGTTTAGTTGAGCCGCTTTGCAATGTAAGAGAGGAGGAGACGGCACAGGAACGAGGGCGGGGGCAAGTTAAAGACAGGTGAGGAGAGGCAAATGTAAAATACTATACTGTGTGACGTAAGACAATGTGATGGATAGACAAAGTGTGGAGAGAAGAGAGGGAGGTCTGCGGGGGGCGGGGGGTGAAGACAGGTGAGATTAGCAAAGACAGCAGAGGCGAGATATGAGTCAGGTAGGTGAGGTCAGCGAAAGGAAGGAAAGGAAATCAGCAGCGGTCGACACAAAGCATTCGGAGGAACTTACAATTGACTTGTTATTTTAATTCCATGTGAGTTGATACCTCTATTTACTACACCAGAGGGAGATACTGTTTACTCCACTTCATTCAACTAACACAGTTTCAGATCAAGACTGCACTTAAAACGTTTGAACTCCTGAATAAACATCTTGTGTAGGTAGAGCCCCGTGTCACGTTTCTGAGACGTTAATGAGAAGAAGACAATTTCATTCCAAACTTCCCAGACGACTGTAAACAAGCAGCACGTGACCCCTCCAATAACCAAATAGTGGAAATTTGACCCCAGTGTTCGGACTAAACTAGATAACAACATAAAGAGCTGTTAAATCTGCTGGTGAATCATCAGTGTTACAAATCTAACGATCACAGCCAGGTTCACATTTCAGTCACAGGAGACATTTGATTCCACAACCACTATTTATACTTTTGATACTTTAAGTATATTTTTCTTCTAATACTTTGGTGAGATTATGGACGTGGGACAATAAATTTGTACATTGCCGTGTTGGTACTGGTACAGAATGGGAGAAGAGAGGCCAAAAACAAAGGACAGAAGCCAATAGAACACTGGAGGCAAATAAGGAGGAGTCAGGAAAATAAAGGACCCGAGGACATGATCAGACAGGACAGGTGTAAAACACAGCAGTGTTATAACTTCATACTCGGTGCCCGCTGCAAATGATAGCAGAAGTACAAGCGTGAGGGAAGCTGATGACAGATGAATTGTAAAATGAATGAATGCAGGGAGGACAGACAGCTGCAAAAACGACAGAGAGATGAATGTGCGTCACCTGATGTGATGGATTAATGGATCCAGGGAGGTGAGCTAGGACAGGTAGACAAGGACACTGGGGGATGTAAGATGGAGCTAAGCAGAACAGGCCAACTCGCCCTTTTCTTGCAACTACACACACACAGAAACACTCAAACCCACCCACTCGCACTTAGAAAACAAAGGGCCGTAGAACTGTTGACCTTTTAACTTGATTTCCACAGTAATACAAATGCTTGGCGAGCCATTGAAAGAAAGAGTGCCTTTTCAAAGGAGCAGCTTGAGACATCGGTGGGATGTCTGTGTTCGATATGTGCCTGCATGGCTGACCTTTCCCTAATGGGCTGGGCTACTAATGCAGCGACAGCGCGTACTCGAACACTGTGGTGCCGTTAGAGGTTCAGCATCGCTCAAAGGAAAGCCAAGAGCTGTACTTGCAGAATTTCAGCTCTCTTTTGTTTATGAGTCCTTTCTTGCTTTTATGGTTTTTATTATGGTTCTTTTCAGTTTGTCCTTTGAGGATTTGTTTGTGTGGTGGTGTCATAAAATAGGAGAAAAAGTCATTCTCTTTCATTCTGTGTGTCTTTTTTGCTTCTTTCTTTGTGTGGATATTTTAGACCCAGGAAGATCAAAAGAAGCGCCTGCAGACACAATCAGCACCCCCTGACACCAGAATATATCAAAGGGAATTCATACTCACCTACAGACTTCGGAGCCTTCCATTCATGTGTTGACTCCGACAAGTTCATGTCTAAATCTGACCTTCCTCTAACTTCAGTCCTACCTATACCTCAGTCTTGTTTTTGCACTGAGTTAATTATGAAGCGTTTTCCTCAACAGATGAACGTTACCAGGACTTTACTACTGTTCCTTCTGTAAGGACACAAACGTGTGTGTGTGCTGACACGCATCACATTAAAGCTAGTCTGCCAAATTTCAGCCTAGACCGTCTCATGAGCTTCAAAACAAACTCACACCATAAACCACACCTAACTGCTCTCTGGCCCCACCGTCCTGTTTGCTGGAGCTACAACTTAAACTACAGATGCCTGGTTGGTACAAAATGCAGCGTCCAGTCTGAAGCTAGCGTTAGCTGGCCAACAGTAAATGTGTCAGTCCAGTAGGATGCTCTGGTTACTACTGATGTTATACAAAGCACTGACGTTACACAAAGCTCCAATTCCTCCCAAATTAAAATCATATTAACTATTAGAAAGTCACTTTCGGCTTTTCCCGTTTTTTAGGGGTCGCCACAGCGAATCGTCACACTGACGACTCGCATGTTGACATTAGGCACGTGTTTTACGCCGGGTGCCTTCCTGACGCAACCCACTAGCCTACCAGGAATGACTTCAAATCATATTAATTTTGTTATATTACACAACCTTATGCTGGTTTACGGTTTGCACATTGAGAGCCGATGTACCAGAGTCAAATTCCTCGTGTGTCCAACACACCTGGCCAATAAAGCAGATTCTTCTGATTCAGATTCTTCTCCATGTCAAACAGTCAAACCCATGTTAACCCTGGTTGTTGCTCTTTCTTTGTCCCACTCTCTCTGTGCTAAAGACGCCACCTCTTCACTCTGG
>NW_018128001.1:724707-737519 GCF_001952655.1 Monopterus albus
ATGGCTGTTTGACATGACTACTGGCTGGAAAACCCTTCTTCTAACCTTGGCTAGGCGTCAGGCGGGGCTGATTTACAAACCGTACTTTGACAACACAGGGTGGAGAAGCTGGAATAACAAGAGGAGGCTGTAGGCAGCAGAGGGTCATGGAGGGGGGTGTAGCTGGGACACCATGTCCTGTCCCACTGTCACCAGGCTGTGTCTGAAAATCTTTAAACTTGTGTAGAATGATAGTCCACTGCCACTAAAATACCTCAGTGTTAACATCAGTCCCTCTGAAGCGTCACTGATGACGTCTCTCTGTCTCACCTGTTCACTCACACATGCCGCACACAGTGATCTCTTTATCTGACTCACAGTCTGGGGCCCTGTCACAAACCTGTTAGCACACTGACTTCTAAATTCACTTGAACTCCACCAGATGAGCAGGTGTGTAATTGAAATGGCCAGAGAAGTGAGCGAGTAACACGATTCATATTAAGTGTGAAAAACAGTGGTGCACCTGTCAAGGATCTTTGGCATTACCTCAAGAATACTACATGTGAATCAAAGGTGTGTTAGTATTACTTGTACACAAATTTTTTTTTTGGCAGTTCACTGATATGTTCGGCTGAACGTTGTGGCTTTTGTGGATCAAAGACCTTGTCATAACTAAAAAGTGTTGAAAATCACGAACCTCTGTGACACAGGAACTGGAAAAACAGATGTGACTGAAATCCATGAATTAGTGGTGCAGACGTTAGTATGGTCTCCATCCAATTGACTCAAGTCATATTATTCATCCAGCACTTTACAACATCTGGTTGACCAAAGTGCTTCACACAATAAAAAGAAAGAGCAAATTAAAGCCATTAAAACATGAAGTAAACAATAAACTAGAATAACAGCCAACACCAATAAATATCAGACTGCATTAAGAATCAAATGTAAGTTAGTAAATAAAAAGGTCTTAAGGAAAGATTTAAACACAGCCTATTCTGTAGCAGATCTAATATTAAAGGGTAAATCATTCCAGAGCTTTGGGGTCACGGTGGCACAAGCCCTAACGCCCCATGGTTTGTGACGGGAGCTTGGGACCTCTGGAAAATACAAAGATGAAGATCTAAGAGGTCTAACCGGGACGTACCACTGAATGAGCTGGCTGAAGAACTGGAGTACCAAACCATTGACATTAAAGACAAAAATTAGTAACTTAAATTCAGTTCTGCAGAGAACCGGGAGCCAATGAAGGGAAGCCAGTACAGATGAGATATGCTCGTATTTATGTGAGTTTGTCAGTAAATGAGCAGCAGCATTTTGAACCAACTGGAGACTTGAAAGAAGTGATTTACTGACTTCAGTATACAGTGAGCTACAGCAGTCAAACCTAGAACTAACAAAAGCATGGATTGCAATTTCAAAATCTTAACGATGAAATAAAAGGCCTCACTTTACTCAACAATCGCAATGGGAAAAAACAACTTCACAACAGCACTGATCTGCTTATAAAACCTTAATTCACTGTCAAGATTTCTTACCGCAGGTTTAACGTATGATGATAGAGGTCCAAGGACAATGACCTAGGCAGCCACTGGAGAGGGGTGTCCCAGCGCTATACACTCCACTTTGCCCTCATTGAGGTGTAGGAAGTTTAGTGGCAGCCCAGCTCTAATGTCATCGAGACAGTCCAGCAATAGCTGGAGGGTAAACCCCTTCTCAGGCTTTAAGGGAACATAGATCTGGATATCATCTGCATAACAGTAAAAAAGAAAAAACAATATTTCTTTAGATTCGACCCCATCCCAACCCAACAAGTTTAACTCATGCAAAAAATCTCTAACTGCGTAACCAGATAGATCTTATGCTAGATTACTTTCCTTTGGACATGTTCTTTCTTAACAGGTATAATTTACTTTATGCCTTGTAATGTAAAATGTATTTTTTTTAGGATATATATAAATTCTAGTCCACTTCATACAAAGACTTTAATGATTTCAATCTATAATTTCTTGGTTTTTCATAGACTGTTGTAATTTGATATCAGGATCTTGTAACACTTCATTGTATGATTCGTACACCCATAAAAGACTGATTGGTTCCTACGGGTACATAAACATGGGTAATAACAATCTGTTGCCTCAAAAACTCAAAGGGTACTATAAAACTGTTAAAGTGGCTTTGGGGATAATCTCACAAAACTCAAAGAAGCACATATAAAATTGTGTTTACATTCCCAATATGACAACAGGTGTAGTCACCAGTGCCGGGAACAGTGACACAGTTCGGGGTCAACACAGAAAAGGGAGGAGTAGAATTCAGTACTTTCAAAAATACCATTTTAATTTAATTTATTTCTCCAGTCTAGTCTTTATTCCCCTTTTCCCAATAGTAGAGTGTGGGTACCCAAAAGTACCCTGAGGTTTTGGGTAAGGCTCGGACAGAAATTTAGAAATTATGTTCGGGTCCGGGTCGGGTTCAAACATGTAGGTCAAAGTTTTGGCAAGATGGCTGAAGTGCTCAAATGTCTGCTTTGTGTAATGACAGGGGAAAAACACTGTACAAACTCAATTGTGTCAAGGTCGGGTTCAGACTGAAATATGAGGCCCGATCCACGTTCTACCCCATAGCCTTGTTTTTTTCCACGGACCCTAAATAATCTGCAGTGCTGCTGCTGTTCTCAAGAAAATACCTCCCACTCTAATATTCATGTCCTCATGTACAGTGCCAGATTTGTCATAATTTACTCCAACTAATGCCTGGTACTATTTTTAGTTGTAATACAATAAAGCCATCCATGCGATGCAGCTTCACTGGTGAGATATTAATAATCAGCAGTGTGGGCTATTTAGATGTCCAGAGCGATCCCTTCTCATCCTGTTAACCTTTCACTGTTGCTATTTTGTTCTTCCCCAACATTAATGTGTTCACTCTCCCATATCATCTGTATTACAGAGCATATTGTCGCTGTTTGGCCAAAATGTGAATCCCACCGCCGCCTTTATGTTACTCTAATTAGGATTTTTCACAGTGTACAAGTTTTGACCCCTGATCTAAATGCCAAATTACCCCTGGGCCAACTTGTCCCTTCACTCTGGACTACTTACCTATGATGCATTAGAAAGGGGCCATGCCACAGCAACTTGCAGAGATTCTTCTTTTTAAATAAAGCCCTGGAAGCTTGGCCGTGTCCTGAGATTTACTCTGATCATCTCTGAAACTGCCTGCAAAAAGAGTATGTTCTTCTCAACGGAAATTCTGGGCTTCGTCAGAGGTCCACTTTGCTAATCACCACCCCATCGAGACCGTTTACAGAAGTTAGAAAACAATTTATTTTAATCAGTGAGAAGAGTCTTCGGTCGCAAATACATTTCTCCTGTTTAAGCTTCAAGGGATCATTTATGCTTATTAAATATCCCAATTTGTATACAGACAAATGTGCTAACCTTTCATGCTTTGTGAAAATAACTGCCCGATTTAGACTGTACTTTGTTTCAATGCATATTCAGTTCATTTCTTCTGATCTATCAATTGATCATAACATATGTAGCTCTTTAAAATAGACACTTCGGGAAATGAGCTAATTTGCTTTCTAGTGCAGAGTTAAATGAGAAGACTTATACAACTCATGTGTGCAACAAACATGGGGTCAGAGCCAGCAGCTGCTTGGCTTAGCTTAGCTCAAAGAATGGACACGGGAAACATCCAGGCTGTTTGAGACCGGGAAGTGTCTAGAGTCTCTGCTGCTGGCCTGGCAAGTGTTCACAGCCAAGAAATACTCACAACACTTGTAAAACAGCAAAGAGTTTTTTCCAAAGGGTTGACTGCTGTACAGGGCCAGGAACACTACTCCCCTGTTTTTAGTGTTTGTGCTAAACTCAGCTAAGTTAAAATAAGAAACTAATCTAAGATAAGCAGTATTATCATCTAACACTGCCAGAAAGTGAATTTAAAAAATTCCAAAAATGTCCTTTAACAGTATGACAAGGCATTTATTTCACCCTATGAAATAAATGGTTTACACCATTAAATAATCTGTGTTCTTTTGGAGCGGTGTAAACTGCATCAGACGTGAATCTCTGTATGTCCTTACACATAAGTATGTCACAGCTGCTGAGTCAGGAGGTCAGACAGCACTAGATTACATGTGTCACATTTATATAGATCCATCACTGTCCTTTGTTCCCTGCAATGTGAACTAGAGGTGTTGTGCTCTTAGAGAGCGGGTGCATAATAGGAATCATGGGGGTTTTTTAAGCACAAAAACGTGGATTGAAAAAGACACAGTAAAAGTGAAGCCCACAGGCTACAGCATGCTGTGACCTATAGTAATGTTTTATTGTGAAGCTGTATCTTGTGGTCATGTCAAAGACTAGTCCAGTCAGCAGCTGACTCACTACTCGGTGGGACTTAACGGCAAGTAAAAAACAAACAAACAAAAAAAACCATGTTACATGTCTGTTAATGCCTTGTTTCGGTATTGTTAACGAGAATTGTTATAAGGCTAGAGAAATTACAATGTCTGCATTATGCCAGTTAAAACATGGGGTTTCTCAGTTACCCGCTTTGTTTAGAGTGTTACACAACTCTTTTCATCGGTACATATACCGTTGTTTATCTATGGACGAGACATTCAGATTAATTAATGCCGTCGCAGTTCCTTGTGCTGTCGACTTGCGACAAGACCGGCAGCAGGACTTGTGCGCATTTACGAACTATCGTCTCGTTTTTAAGGAGGATCTCTGGTTTTATCATTCTGAAATAATTACAGCCTATTTGGAGTTATGAGGGGTGCCAAGATAATCTAGACCCAAGATTAAACATTAAATGGCTGGAAATGAGCAAAATGAACAGCTATGGGGACTTTAACACTTGTGACCATCAATCAAATCTGTTTACATCAAACTCCCTATATCAGGATAAAGCCCATGACAGGAATCATCTTGTTTTCAAGGCGGCTGGATAAACATGCTATAGTACTTCTTATTAGCAGCCTGCATGTAATCAATCGCAGGGTGTTAGAGAAGCATCTGAGTAATGGAACTGATTGTCATATTTACCTTTGGTAAGTTAAATGTCAGATTTCATGAGAGCTGCCCCAGTTTACACTTTATTTAGACTTTGTTTGCCATTTAACTTTATCTTCCTAGTGATAAACTTGGAAACTATTTAAAATTGACGAGCAACACTTCACGACACTCTTCGTTTCTGTCTGGGACGAGCACATGCGCAGCCTTGCTTTGAGCTCCTTTGGATCAGGAAGCAGCTTGTATGTGTTGTGCATTAAAGTCTGTTTTTAACATCATCTTAAATCAGTGGCAGTGCCGGTGAAGAGGGGCCGACAGGCAGGCAGCAAAGAGGGAGGCAATGACAGACAGCTGGAAAGAAAGCCTCATAACCAGACATTCACAGCCAAACAATATCACAAGCACACACACAGAGTGACAGACAGCGAAATCAGAGAGAGTCACAGGCTGCGAGCGCAAAAACACACAGCAGCAGAAACCCAATCAAACAGAGAGGAAGCCTCCAAATCAGACAGCCAACCACTCAGCCAGCCAGCAAGCCTCTCTATTTCTGACCACACACACACGCACACACAGCTGTCTCATCTCATTCACCACAGAGGAATCTCCCACTTGAGATACTAGGCAAAAAGAGAATTGAAAGTCGGTATTGGAAAAAATCCAGTGGTGCCGTCACTTTCCTACCCAGCAATGGCTGGTGTAAATGAACAGCTGACAGGCAGTCCAACACGGGCCAATACAGCAAACTGACAGCTGGGAAATTGTCTCTGTAATATAACAGCCTCATGCCTCTTATAGTTTAGAGCCTGCCTTTTCAAACCGACTTTATATCTGCTTCCATGTGCATGGGAGGAAAGGCTGGCTGCAGAGCAGCTACTCCAGGCTTGTCCTCTTTGTTGCCATTATTGTAGGTGCCACAACAGTTGGTTCACATACAACACAGTGATATTTACATGTCTCAAAGGAGCTTTTGTGGCAGGATGCACATACAGACTGGTTGAAAACGGAGGACAGAATGATGCCGGCTCTATTCTGGATCCTGACAAACACGCCAAGTGGTGGAGGAATCAAAAATTCAACATGATCGAAACAGCAATCAGGCTGCAAATGACAAGTGTCTGATGAAGCCACATACAGCCAGGAATACACACACACACACACACACACACACACACACTCACAGACACCCTCCAGCAAACATGTAAAATAGAGAGTGCATATAAGTATGAATATATAATATACACATTCAAAGGACAAATAACACTTCTATATGCCTCCATAAAGAGGAAGCAAACTAGCAGAGGTTTAAATGAATAATCAGAGATTTCAGAAATCAGAGCAAGATGCACCATAACTGTTAAAACACACTGAACGCACTTTTGGAAGCGTTTTCTATACGTGTCTCATGCTGCAGATAGAACTCCTTTATATCAAATGAGTCAAATCAATGAAATCCTTTTTCAATCCTTTCCTTTTTGGGGCCCCTGATGGAGGTAAAAAGGACAGTTCAACACATGAGCAGGTTGTTTTTACACAAGCAGATTCAAGTGTCATCATATATGTGATGGCTGTAGAACTCGGGAGAATGAAGGTGACTGGAGATTCAGAGAAAGCACAGAGCGACCGAGTGAAGAAGAGAAACGAGAGGAGAGAAAAGGACTCGAGAGACCTGAAAGACAGAGCAGACAGAGAGTTTCAGGGCCAGACAGACACAGAGCAACTGAAAACACACACAAACTAAATATGTATAAGAACCACACACAAACACATCTGAAACGAATTCCCTGCTGTGAACCACAAAGGCTCAACTATCTCTACTCTCCCATCTTAGGGATAAATGCAGCGTAATGGTGTCGTTCTTCCATTTGTCATTCTACTGCAGACAACCAGGGGCCGACCATCTTATAGTCACACGGGCTGGCAGTGGGTGACGGTCGGACTGTGCTGCTGTTGTACTCTCCCATAATCTGCAACAAGTAAGGAAGCTGTTGGTCTCTAAACACCACACTAGGCCCAGATCTAGGGGGTGCTCAGTGGAAGACCCATCACAAAACAAGGTGGAGCTCCAGGAACTTGTATCAGGGCTCTGGTTTTTCCCTATTGTTCATTAGGTGATGCAGACTAAATATCTGACAGAACAACGATGGCTGTGAATGTATTTAGCCAGTTCCATATCAAATCGAGCCCGGTCAGCTCAGATACAGCAGCAAACTGATCTGATGATGCCTTGTATGAGAAACATACCCAGATACATGTTCAGACCAAGTATGTGAATAACAGTATGGAGACTGACACATGGCAGCATGCTCTCACTTTCCTTGTCGTATAGAGGGACGTCATTAAACCAACAGCTGTTTGGACCCTGAGGAGAAGCTGAACTGTCTTGTCACTGCCGCCCGCTCCACTCACCAGGTGCAGTTCATCTCAAACAAGCCTAATTTATGGATTAACATCACAGCAGAGCATGTCCTGGTAAAGGCAGAGGATGAGAAACAATCTCACAGCTATGGAAAACTGGGCAAGTAGAGGCCAGTGTAGAAAGTACACAGCTGTACTATGCTACCAGACAGTGTGGGGGGGGAGGAAAATGCCTGTCTGGTTTTTTGAGAGCAACTGGACTAATTACCAAGTTTGGAAGAAACAGACACGTGTGTGATATAAGGGATACAGCTGCTGTAAAATCTCGGAGAAGAACGTCTGGTGTTGTGTGCGTGGGCTGGGGGGGTAGCCCCCCTCTCCAGCAGGGTTCCTTTGTAGGATATTTAGTCTGCATCACCTCTGTACAGATGTCACTGGAAGAACCTTCACGTCCCGCTCACCGACGGCTTTTGTGTCACTTAATACTTCAGGAATTAAATCAGTTGATGTTGCAGAACAGGACTCTCACATACTGTCTGCAGCCTGTGGGACCTACATGTCATGTCCTGTACTGACTGTGTTCATCACCATCAAACACATTTACAACATTTAGATCTACTTAAATCGTTCCTAGTCAAAGCCAAATGCTGAAGGTGCCAAATAAAAAAATCACCTGACTGATGAGGGGGTGAGTGAGGCTCCCACCCCTCTGAGCACACCAAACAACACCGTATTGTGCTGCTCGTCAAAGCTGATTCACGTTTCAAATATAATTTGTGTTTCACAGATAGATAATTACGACATGAAGAGGACAAAGTGGTCTTTTGCTGTAAAGTGGACGGTGGTATAGAAGTCAGCAGTGTCATGGCAACCTTTTTAATTACCTGTACGCACCTGTAAAAAAATACATAAATGATAGCACAATGTGGCCAGTGAACATAATCCAGGCAGCAATTATGTTTCCCTCAAAATCCATTTGGAGAATTACTGTAGTAGCACAAAATGGTAATGTTAGGGGATAGGGTTTATTTTTGGAGACAGGTTAGCTGCAACATGTCATCTATTGACAACTCAGCCATCATGCTGCTAAATACTGTAGGCCAAAGGCTACCCGCATACAAACTGACAGGACGATGGAAGAGAGGGGCACCTCCAGGTGACCACAGACCCCTGTAAGATAAGACTGCATTTTAATTTATATGTTATAATGGACAGGAACACAAAAGTACGACTTCTACACTCTAGGAGATAGAGCTGCTGCTGTTGCAATGTGTGTGTTACCAATCCCAGAGGCTCCAGGTACCAAAATACAGTGGCGTTTACTCAGCTTACTAAACAGAGGAACGGGGGATTTGAGCTGGATTTACACACACATTTGTTCTACATCAACACAAGGGGCCAACCAGTCCTCCAGAACACATCCCTTATGGTCACTGGTCTCCTGAAACAGCACCACTGTGTTGGCAGACAGAATGGCAACACAACATACATCACTACAACAAGCATCGCAGACTTTTGTTGTCATGGAAACAGTCATAAACACGTTGGCCAGCGTAGCACAACTGCATCGTCATGGAAACTGTTATAAACCTGTTGTGATGATGAAATAGTCACAATCTTATAATTTTTTTGTCGCGTTTTGGTTTAGGAACAAACAGACTTAAAACACACATCACCCACTACATCTGGGCCCTGCTCGCCAGGAAACGTCCTGTATCTTATGTACTTACTTCATTGCCCGGGTCCTATTTACTGTGGTCACCAAATTACAACTGTTGGCTGTAATAACCTGGTGACACAAACGACCTATAGACTCGTGTCTTACAGGAGGACAGGCTCCAAGAAGCTGTGCTGTTTCATGTACTGGTGAGACAGTGAAATATGATCCAGGAAGTCCAGCTGGACACACAGATTTATGTGTCTACAGCTTATTAGTCTGTAACACTCTCAGACAGGATTTTACAGCTCTGCAAAGTTATAAACAGCGGCAGCTGTTTTATCTTTGGCCGTGACGATCTCCAGGTAAACAGCAGAGATACGGCGTTCACATTACAAAGTCATCCACCAGGGATGTGCGCTTGCATATCTGTGCTCGCCAACGCGGCACCTTCCTGGATGATGGGTTCGAGGTAGTAAAATATTAAATCTTTTATTTCTGCTCCTTTTTTCTGTCTCTTGCATTCACTAAGAACAGACTAGATAAGCCAAGGTCAGCAATGATTAAGGTCGTCTAGACCCACTACTACAAAGTCATGTGAATGTGTCAAGTCTGTATGTGAGGCACAAACTGCATGTGTGTGTGTGTGTGCATCAGAATGAAGATGTGCGCATGCAAATCTGTGTTTATTTCAGAAGTGTTTGCATACTCATGTTGTGCACATAAACCTGTCTGAGTGTGTGTCAGAGGGGACGCACAGAGTCATGATGGGCTTCTCTGTACACTAGCTCTGATGCTTATGAGGGTGATTCAGCTGGTTCTAATCCCCCGGTTCATGATGAAGAAAGTAATATTCACAGCCCATCAGGCCTGTTTGTGAACGTGTGTGTGCGTCAGCCTGTTCATCAGCATATAAATGTTATTTCTGTTAGTCAGTGACGAAAGAAATAATCCTGCTGTTATCACACTTCAAGTGGAAATGAGGGTGTTTTCATTTCTTTAATGACCACATATACACAAGTGTGTGTATGCGCATGTGTGTGTTTGTGTAGAGGGTGATATTCATGACAGGCAAGTAGCTGTATTGGTTTAGATGGTCTCCATGTACATCCATACAATTATGTGTCCACGAAAGGTTTCCTACAGAGCAAACTGACTTCCAAAGGACGTCATATGAACAAGGTGATGAAGCAGGTAAAAGCCAGATTTAAGAAATTCAAATATACTTAGTCATAAGTACTGCAAACACATTTGTGCTGTGTTTGTGTTAATATTGTAAATCACTTATCTTTGACCAGAAAACAGAAGGTGATAGGGGAAAAGCAAATAAATGGATGTATGAAGTTTGAAGTTTGAATTAAATCTGTTCACGTGAATGTGTGTGTTTGCACAGCTTTATTCCAGAGTCACTCACAGTCACACTGATGCGTCAATGTTGACTTTCTCTCCTGTCAGCACTGGGTCATTCTGGATAAAAGCATCAGCTAAATGTCTAAAATCAAAATGAATGAGGTGTCTGTGTGTGTGTGCGTGCACAGTTTTGGCATGTAGTTTGTCGGTGTTTATGTGTAGACTGTATGTATCTTTTGCATTTTGTCTCCCAGGTGTTATAATTCATAAAAATGGGCTTGCAGGCGCCTTTCTGCTTGCTGCCCTGCCTCTGTGCGTGTCAGTGCACAGTGGAGTCGGTGTGTGTGTGGCGCGTGATGACCACAGTGTCAGCCCAACCTAGACTTTACACCATGGCTCTACATGTTTGACTCAGAGTTGTTTCTGTGTGTGGAGAATGTGAATTTCCTGTTGTGAGTGAATGCTTCCCAGTATCCTTTGCTGCATTTGCTTCTATGTACACACACAGGCATGTGTATCTATTTCTCCAGGACCGAATGCACGTGTCTCTCACAGAGAGTGTACTGTATGTCTGTGTGTGCGGAGGAGGAAGAGGGAGGTCACAACCCATTACTCACAGCTAGCTGTGTGTACTCTCATCTAATAGGAAAACAACACTGATGCTTCCACCACATTATAAATCGATAGATTACCCAAACACGTTATAAATCATGTTGCAGTAGCGTTGTCGGAGCAATGGACTCGTCTACATTGATTTCTGCATAGATAATAAAAGGCCCCCAGTAGACGTAGAGGATCACTCGGCTGCTATCTAAATTAAGCTGTCCAGGATGTAATCACAGCTCAGTCCATTAAATGGCCTGCCTCCGCTCACAGGCTTGGACTGTAGGAGTGTGTGAGCCCGAGTCGAAGTCTAGGGTTATAAGATGTGAGAACCAATCAGGTCAGAGAAGAAGAAATGTGGTTGCAGCCTTTTGATACACTTTCGTTAAAGTTTTCCATAAGGCTTAGATCCCAGAGTAACACCTGCTCTGTGTCCTCATATCAAGAACAGTGAATATGTGTCTTCAGCTGTATGACAGCCACGTAGGACTCATGTATGGGCTGGTGTTCTGGTTACAGCCAGAGAAAATGTCATAAGAGGCCCTGAGCAGCCGCAGACAATCACTTGGCTGAAGCACTGTCCGCTTATAATCATGTCTTGGTCCAACAAAAGGGATTCTTCAGCTTCAAGACTTTACAAAGGAAACAAAGATCTGAACTGAACAAGTGAAGCTTCAGCAAAGATTTTCAAACTAGGAAGGAGCTTTTATGTGAACTACAGCTTTGGCAGACGTTCAAATGGAAATTCTGAGGATATCAAAGAGCAAACTAATCTACACAAGATACAAATAAATCTTTCAATAGAAGGGAAGCGTTGTTAAAGCAAAACTAATCTCAAAATGACAAACTAGAGTGAACATCAACACATTTCCAAGATGAAAAGCTGCCTGAGATAAAATGGCACTATAACGTGTGAAGCTGAAGGGCCCTTGTTATTCGCTGCAGACCAACATTTAGACTGCACTACAGTAGAGAAAGCATGAGAAAACTGTGGATGCAAATTGGCACATTATAGCTGCAGTAATTTTTCCACACTACAGTCACCGGGTCAGCGTTGATCCCGTTCATGTTAAAATCACACTGGTGCAATAATGGATTCCCTGCATCCAGTGGCCATGGGCAGAAAGCCACTGACAGGCTGGTTTGACCCAGTGTTAATTTCACAGTTTCAGTGTGAATTCATAGCCATCTATTTACAAACAGAACACTGGTGTCTAATACTGTCCATCAGCTGTCAGACATGAGGCGCCGTTACAGCTACAAAGCACGGTTTACTGACAATCCAGAGCAGCCTTTGTCCTAGCCATGCACCAATACTTAGGGGTCAAACGTTTATACTATAAAAAACTGCTAATACCATAGAGGTGCAATGACTTTAGAGACAGTTTTTAATTTCTAGAGATTTACTTTCTGATAGTGATTAAACAGAATATGCTGTGCAGAACACCTGAAAACCTTGTGACAACAAACACAGTACTGCCACCTACCGAATAACAAACATGTGCCTGGATGAATGTCGGCAGAGGAGCAGAAGGATTCAACCCGTTTTCACACACACAGGTCAACTGACATTGGCGTCAACTACATAAAGTCAGTGTTTTCTTCCCGTTCACTACAGTCAGCATGACCAGCACTGCAGTGGTTTTAGCAGGATGAACGATAGCAGGTGTTTTGACCACGGGGAGAGTGAAAACGTCACATTTCTGTTGTTGTGTTCTGTTTCTTCATCAGCTGTGTGATTAATTACTCTGCACATAGAGTTTTGACGTTTGTGTAAAATGCGACCTCATGCCTGCGCGCCTGTGTGAGACGAGGAGGGAGAGGCGCTCTCTCTCTCTCTC
>NW_018128001.1:737615-740282 GCF_001952655.1 Monopterus albus
TGAACCGCTGAGATTATTCTGTGCCACCTAACAGCCGGCTCAGCCAACGGGAGGTCAGTGTAATGCTGCCATTAACTGGTATCAGTGGGACTAGAGGGTGGTATCGGACCTGATACTGGTATCGGTATCAGTGCATCCCTATTTTGTCCCATACATAAAGCTGGAAATAACTCTCAGAGGCAAAAACAAGTAATTAAAAGAAAACTGACACTTAAAACAGCATATGTTGAGATAATTAGCTAATCCAAAACGATTTGCATTTTAGACAAACCACCAATTATTTTCAGAGTAGTGGAAGCCGAGGGAGAGACAAAGGGAGAGCTGGAGTAAGGGTGAACAGAGAGAAGGAGGGGAAAAGAAAAGAAAGACACTGAAAGATGGCTGAGAGTAAAAGACAGCATACAGTTAGACACAGAAAGGGAGTGACAGGGAGTGATGGTGAACAGGTCAAACATTTACTTCATTCAATGCAAACTCTTGTTTGGCTGGCACAGCACGGTATAAATATACTAGACAATTAATTGGAGATGGATGCAAGTGGGTGGAAAACTCCCTCAAGGGCAATGAACACTTACTGCCAGAGCTGTTTTCACCTGGTGAACAACACCAACTGTGTCTCATTTATCAGGGCCCTCCAACATGATCCATACCATGGATCGACTGAATGGAAACAAATTAATCAATTAGGCCAGACATTTTACTAAATTACATGACATCTGTCGGTGCATGTCTGACAGCCCTGTCATATAATTTAGTAACACCCAAATTAATTACCTCTCCTGGAATCACCACCTTAACGTGGTGGAGAGGTTTGTGTGTCCCAGTGATCCTGTGAGCTGTGTTGTTGGCATTAGCCCCTGGTAGGCCTCCCGTGGCAAACTGGTCTCAGGGGAGGAACCAGACAAAGAGCATTTCCTGATGAAAATGGCAACTTTGAGTTGCACTACATTGCCCAGATTAGGGAAACCGGGGCACACTCCTGAAGCCAGACCTCGGAGGGGAGCTCACTGGTGAGCGTGTGGTGGCCGGCCTTTGGCCTATGAGATCTGGTCAGGCACAGTCCAAAGAGACGACAGGCCACCGCCCTGTGGACCCACCGCCTGCAGGGAAAGGAATCAGGGTCGGGTGCAATGCAAGTTGGGCAGCAGGCTAGGTCGGGTACTGCTACTGTAGAGTAGGTACTATATTGATCCTACAGTTGGGAAATTTCTGTGCTACAGCAGCAATAGAGAACAACCAACATAACACCATAAGAGCAGAACTTCATAGAAACACGGGAAAGAACACAATGAGGACACAGCTGCTGTAACTTGCTGCCACTCCGCACGGCGCATGTGTACGTAAGTACGTAGTAACAAAGAACACTTGGTCTTAAAATAAAAAGTTGCATAAAGGCAACAAAGCATTAGGACCAATACACAGAACGTTACATTTTACACAGCACAAATAAGCAAATCAAGGCACCTAAAAACAGGGCAAAGCAGCACCGGAGAGAATCAGGAACAGCAGTAGAGACTAAACAACAGGCATTAGCCTACAGTAGGTCCAGAGTTTTAGTGCTCTTTGTGTGGAAGGGTAGCAGAGAGGGGGGAGGAGGGGGGAAACATGGTCCTCAAGGTGGGGATTTGGGCCTGCTGGTATTGAGTCCGCCGCCAAGACTCCATGTTTTGTGTGCGCCTGCACGTAGCAGCAGAGCTGGCCTGGGGATTTGTGAAGAAAGGAAGTTACAATGTCACTCTGAAGGGTACTGCATATTGAATATAAGGGCCCCTGATTAAAAACTGGTGTGACATAAGTACTAGGTAACATGCCAGCTTTTCAAAATAAAAGCCACAGACTGTTACTTAAGTTCACATTAAGGCACCATAACATGCATGATTTTCAAAATACAAGCCCAGGATTGTATCCTAACATCACATAAAGGCCTGGTAGTGTGAGTAGTGGTTTAAAATGCATGGTAAATTTTATTTGGATAATTATTTCTATTCATTTATGAATTCAAGCAATTGTATTTCCATTTCTAACTTTGGAAGTATAAATATACCTTCCATGTTTCAGTGATGCATTTGAGCTCTCAGTTTGCTTAGAAAATAAGCTCCAAACTTCATCTCTTCTTTCATAATCTTCCATAATTTTTCAGCATTGGATCTCAGCCTTCAGCCATTTCAGCATTGTTCGGGTAATTCTTCACCAATCTTCAGGACATGCTTTGTCTACTTATTACTATATCTGTTTCAGGACTTGGCCTGAATCTTTTGGATTTATTTAAAATACAACAAACACAAAGGTAAAACTTGGTTTGTGAGTCCGTGTAGAAGTCTGAAATGTCCTCTGATGATGACAAGATGCAATGATGCATGTTACCTTTTGTTTGTCAGATATTCCTGAGCACAAACGCAAAGGGTCCGAGAGTGTTTCTGGTCCAGGGCTGAAGCACATACAGGCTGGAGTCTTGCTTCCTGGATTCTGTTTTTTCTTATGTTGTCAGTTTGTGAACATGAGGACTCTGTTCCTCCAGCCTGAGCATTGTCACAAAAGAACCAAAGATCCACATGACATATTCATTTCCTTTGTGTGTTTCCCTTCACTCATAGCTTTTTGTATCACTGTCTATTGGTCTCTCTTCACCTCTGTCTCTTTCTTCACTCGTTCGTTCACTGGTGCGCG
>NW_018128001.1:740346-751342 GCF_001952655.1 Monopterus albus
ACTTAAGTCTCTCACAGCTCAGTCTACTGAAACTAAAACTACTGGTCACTGCTGCTGGACCTTATGGTTCACCCAGAGACATAGTGATATATTATCTATATCCTAACTCATAATATGATTTGTTCATCCATCTGCCTGCTAAAGTACTGTATGCACCAGAACAAAGTATGTAGACATATGAAGATCTCTTCTTTCAGAAACACTTAAACTGTATATATTTAAATGTGAGTAAAGAGATGATGTGTGCATCAGTTCTACTTCTGATCGCTCACTCCTGTGCCCTGAGGCGGCGTGGGTTTCTAACAAAACCAGAGCTCAGAGGTAAAGCTGGGGAACTTTAGGTGGTCAGTCAGTCAGAGAGGACAACGGGACGCTGTGGCTATGCTGGTCTAATATATCATCTGCTAAATGACAGGAGGCAGGCCAGTATCTGCTGTGGACACACTGAGGCTGATGTTAAAATAAGAACCACACAATGAGTGGGAGTGGATATGTCAAACTATTAGCTTACCAGTAACAGCACACAGCGCACACCCAGTTTATGGGTCACACAGTACACAGTGCCATATTAGCTTGAGTGAAGACTGCATGTGCCCATGAGCAACAAAGAGCACGTGGGATGCATTCACCTAAAGAGCCAAACACGTTCTTCTGGTAAAAAGAGAAGGTACTAAAAGTGCTAATGGCTTAAACTGACACTGCTCTTCGTGCTCACGTTGATGCTGTCAGGTTGCTCAGTTTGAGGCAGCCTGTCTCTGCACATGATAAAATCCCCACTCGTATTAAATAACCACTGCTGTCCTCTCACAGTGCTGTTTCCTTGTTTAGTTATTACTGAGAGTGGCGTCTGGAAACTGGAGACTGCTTGATCCGCTAAGAAAAACAGAATCTCTCCCAGAATCTTTGTTTGTTTGCATTGTTAGTCATTTGCTAGAAACCCACAGTGCAGCCTACAGCGCCCCCCCCCTGCAGCTTAGAGTCATGCCTGAAGGCTCTTGAATAATGCTGCCTGGCACTTTGAATGTGAAACCAGCCACCTTCTGGTCCCCAGCTCACAGCTGGAGGGTTCCCAGCTGATGCCAGGCTCCAGCCAGCAGCCCATCTAATTTTCATTCAGTCTCTTTACCGCCAGGCCAAGTTGCTCCCTGGCGGCTCCGTATGGTGATTTATGATTTTCATGTATTTCAATTGCAGAATGTGGCATTTGAAACTTCTTACAGGCTGTGTTTGGAGTTTGACCATCGGCAGTCTCGTTTTAACCATTCCCAATGCATTTGGCTTCAAATCAAATCTCTCCATGCACAATGAAACTGGGCTCATGTTTATGCTAATTCTTATCGTAATCACTTTGCTACCACTCGAAATAAAATCCTTCCTGTCTTTTTATACACTACTAGGAGAATACTGTGTTTCCTTGTGGTGGAAATACACCCAACGTGTACAGGGTGTACATATCTGCACCAGCAACACTGGTGTTACAACTGGGAGCAACTGGGACATAGTTCAACTTGGGGTTAAATTGAATTATAAGTCTGGTAATGTTGTATAAATTGTTGTACAACTTCCATGAAAAGACCAAAACCAACAATTACTGTCTCATAACAAGCATTATGTGCAACTCTAAACCATGACGTCTAATTTCTCTGTGTCATGTGGTTGCTCCATGAGAAAGCGTATCAGTGACCACACTCCTGCACTGAGTGACGTTCCTTCGTCATCATGGACACAAACACTGCAGTTTATTTCTCAATGCCACATACATGTGCTACTGAAAATAGTCCCAACCAGTCATTCTCCCTGCTGAAAACTACAGTTAGAAAACTGCTGAGCCTGTGTTGAAAACAAAACGATCTTCTACCTGTTTTTAAAAATTTACTTCTTCAGTAGAATTAAAAGGGCCTAGAGACTGTGCAGCTCCTACAGGTGGGGATGTCAGGAAGTA
Source organism: Monopterus albus (assembly GCF_001952655.1). Lineage (NCBI taxonomy): Eukaryota > Metazoa > Chordata > Actinopteri > Synbranchiformes > Synbranchidae > Monopterus > Monopterus albus. The sequence goes on from NW_018128001.1 coordinate 742,289, forward strand.
GTGACAGACCAGTGTTGTCACACTTTGTGTAAAGAGCACAGGAATGAGGACGCAAATGCAGACACACTGGGAGCAGGAAGGTGTTACAAAATGTAACCCAATCTGGCAACAGACTGAGAAAAGTCGAGCTGGTATATACACAGGGGAGCTGCTACAGGTGTGTAAGGTGGGCTGGTGGGTCTGGGACTTAGGTGGTAGACAGGGAGGACAGTCTGAGGACATCTGGTGGGTGGATGAAGAGTGGCAGGAGACTGGTCGAATGGTCAGATTAAACAGGAATGAGACAGGAATCGTTGTTAGCTTTTGTCATTTTGATATTTGGTACCCAAAAAACTAAATACCAGAATAACACCAGCCATATTCTCAAACTAGGGAACGCCATCAGTTAAAGATCGTCATCAATCTGTGATCCAAATGAATGTGATGGTTCAACGTGCACGTGAACCGCAGATTAACCACAAGGTTTAACCATCATAGTGTGAAATATGGTTTTGCTGCCACTGTTACTTTTTAAAGTATTAATTCCCTAAATCTTGATGCAGAGTTGTGGCGAAAACTTACAAACGAAGCAGTCGTGTGTTCGACAACAAATCACACTGGCAACATACGGTTACAAAAATAAAAAATAAAAATAAATAAATAAATTCACAGTTTCATTATCAGTTAGGCTAACAACTTAGTTTAACAACTGAGTACTGAAGATTTTATTCTAATATTTCATTGAAACGTTGGACACTTTGCTTTGTTTTATGATCTGAAAAAGTATTATTCAATCCGTAATCTGAACTGAATCATCAATATGTGACCAGCATCACGACACTGGTACGAGTGTGTTCTTATTCTTCTGTTGAGGACCAGAGAGAACATTCAGCAAACTAAAGGTAGTTAAAGTTTGAACATGTATTTGTATAAATGTGCTCCCTGCACAATGTTGAGGTAAATTCAGGACAAATCAGGAACCTGGACACTCATATGGATCCAAATAATATAGCTAACAACACCCAGATACATCGAACACAGACACAAAGGACACAAAAAATGGCAAGCAAAAGATTAATGTCTCACACACCAGTCCAATAATAACAGGCACATTAAAAATAATGACCCGGTCTGATAATGTGACCACGGTTATATTACAGCACTGTGGACTCTCGTAAAATCATCAGTGAAATTAGGTCCTACATTGTTATTTCATGGTTGTGATGTTACCATGGCCACAGCGAGCCACACAAGCCTCGACTCCCTGGCTAATAAATGCATGTGTATAGGAGTGTGTGAGCCGTCCTCTCTGCCCTTGTTGTCCCTGTGTGCCTCAGCACTGGGACTGGCACCATCTTTAAGAGAGAAGCAGTGCAGCCATAACTGTCTGCTGTTTGAGAGCACCTTAATTAATGACACACAGTTCAGGTTACACTCTACAAGAAAGAAGTGACAGTGGACTCTCAACCTATTTTTGCCACTTCTGTTGAGGCCACACAGACACATTTACTCACATGCACAAGTACCAAGCTACATGCACGCAGTGAACGACACTCCTGTTACTGGTGTGGCTCAGAGAAAGGCCAGCTGTTAGCGCCCAGCATCACTAAATGCTGTGAAAATGACGGCCAACCAAAACGATTATGTGTGCTTTATCTAAGTTCTAATGTGCTTTTTAACCTTCAGGTTAATGAAATTACAGCCAGGCCCAGCGCCAGGCGCCGTCACATTGGGCTGATTTTCAAGGACGTTGTCAAAGTAACTTCCTGACTTACAGAGCGTCCTCTCCAGACACCTGCTGAGACACAGACCAACAAACAGGATGTGAGGTCACACTGTGATATATATCGCCATGCCAGCCCTCAGTGGGCGGGCCTCCGGACTGAAAAGCCACAAATAAATCTCGCCCCGGTTGATGATCTGCTGGTGTATACGTGCAGCACTCACCGACAGGTGTGTGTGTATACCCATACATGTGCATCTGTTTGTGCTATGGGCAAGCTTTCCACTGAGCACGTGTGTGTGCATCTTTGTATGAATGTGTGAATATCTGTGTGAGTTTTTGATGCATAAAAAAGCTACAAAGCAGATTAGAAAGCCACACACACACCACACTCTGTTGCACTATAGTCCTTCAGAATCTATTGTTGTCAGCTGAATAGATTTAATCAGAAACTGTTTGTTTCTGTTCGGTAAAATGCAGCACTGTGCATACCTGCTGCATTCATCATCGTAGTGTAGGTAGTCTGATAACAGCATACATAATCAATAGAGGGCTTTTTTATTATCACAGAAACAGAAATACAGCAAAAGAAAATATAGTAGGACTTTGTGAGGTGGTGAGAGGGACCTGAGGCAGTGGTGCATATCATTTACTGTGAGGTGAAGGTTTACTCAGAACCCAAGGTCACATGTTCCAAACCAAGCTTCAGCAGCAGCTCTGTCTGCTCAGTGTCCTGCAGCTGAAGTCACTCAGAATAACCAAAGGTCATTCCATCTGTATGGCTGTAACTGTGAGACTGCACTGAAGCCAGCCTCACATAATTACCTACACTATACATTTTGTTTAGCTGCCAGTTAATGGTGGTTTTAGCTGTAACAGACTGCACGTTCTGTACTAATGTTCTGATAAACCCACAATAACTTCACCTGCTCCACACAGCAGAGAGAGAAAGTTAGTGACTAGCCAGTAACACAGTGGAGCATTTAGCAGCTAAAGAGCCACATACTTCCCTCAGGAGTTGGTGGAGACCAAAATAGAGCTAAAAGGAGAGTGAATATTAGACTTCATCTGTCAGTCTGTCAGAGCTAGAAAAATCGTGGGTAAATCACAATAACACTGGAATGGAATTCTGAAAGGACTTCATAAGGACTAGTAATAAATGCAAGAATGATTACAGTGAGGAGAAACTATTCCACTGTTTTTAGACAGACCTGAAATGTGCATCATTTAAGCTGACAAAATAGTCACGTGGGAACACACTGGAAAACCATCTTCCACTTCATAGGTATCCATAACACATGAAAGAGCGTCTCTGCCCTCACATGGCACCAAAAGAAGCCTGGTCAGACCAAGCATCTGAATTAAACTTAGTGTTACTAAAGCTCCACGGGTGTACTCACACCAAGCGATACCATGCCCAAGCACATTTGGTCACCAAAGTCCAGCTCATTTGCTCAGGCACAACTCGGCACACTGTGCCTTGGCCCTCCAAAAGAGGTGGGCTCGGGACGGTTTAGTTGGACTCAGGCACATCGAGTGTGATTTAGGGCTGTCACTTTTTATTCGAACTTCAATCAAACACTCGTTCGCATGTGGTTAAAAAAAAAACAAAAAACAAAAACACCACATCTGAGGACTCAGCTGCAGTCTCGCTCTCCAAGGGAGGCACCAAAGTTAGCGTTGCCAGGACGAGTGGAGCTCTACAGCCTCACCTGATGTCCTACCCCTGCAGCTTACTTACCCTGAAGAAGACCAGCGGGTTCTAAACACATCATGTAAGTCATTTTTTCATTTTTCTACCCCTGCAGTGTGTCACGATATCTTAGCTAAGCCCTCTTGAAGCAGCGCATAAATCAGCCAAGCAGCTACTGAATTTTTTTTTTTTAATAAATATTAAGCTCAAATCTATACTTTTATTATTTATTTTTGGTGGACATCGTTCAAAAGTGATTTCTGGGAAAGGTGACAGCCCTGGTATAACTGCTAACTGTGCCCAAGCATGGACACTGAACGCTATGCGCCATGTGAGCACACTTCTCTTCAACAAAGAGTTGCATCATGCTTGATCGAGCATGGAACGCTTTAAGATCAATGAAAGTGCAGGCCAGCAGGGATGTGTGGAGGGGGACCATCATGCTCGAGCACAGTGCTAGGAAAATGTGCTAATGTGATTATGCCCCAAGTCCCTGGATGTCACATGACCCGCAATTTGAACTGCAGACCAACACCAAACTCATGAAACACACAGCGAGGTAGGTCGGTCCCCAGGGACCTGGTTTGCATGTTCAGCTGCCCACAGAGAAAAATGAGCCAAGAATGAGAACTGGGTCACTTTTCACCAGATCCCACTCCTCTCCTGTAAAATGCATGATGTTTGTGCTACTGATGGAATAATTTCCTTTGCTTTTAAAGCCACTATCAATATGACCTAAGTCTCCAGGCAGCCGAGGCTCCCTTTTCATTGTTTATGACCTGGCACACTCATCTGGGGCGTGCTGAAAAATCTGTGGCCTTCAGACGAAGCAGCGAGAATTAATAATTGATGGACCAAAGTGTGGAGGGGGAGGACGGGGGAACGCAGGGTTATTCAGCATATTTATCTAGGTCACTCCTGACTGCACATTTCAACATGCACTGAGATGCTTATTCTGAGGCGGCAGGGGGGTGAGTGTCTTCCATCTCTCCTCACTTACAAGCACGAGTCCACATATTTTATTCCCTTTTATCTATGACAACGTAAAACACTAAAGAAAAACAAACCTAACTAAGTCATAAAAGAGCGTACCCATGTAATGCATATAATAAGCAGCACAGAAACAAACCTCACCAGAACAAAGCTTCTAAAGAAAGCAGCTTCTCTTGGTAGTTAGAGCTGAAGGAGGACACAGTACCAAAAATCCAAACACACACACGTTAACCGGCAAGTAACCAAAAATCCTTCAGATCACGATTCCCTGACAAAAATCCTGTGACTCTATGATCATAAGATGGAAAAGAATGGGGAAATAAAAGTCAGAGCTTGCAAGGTAGGCAGTAGTTCTACTGCTTTCAAATCAGGTTGAGCAGTGCAGGAGTATGGGCTCTGATTTGGTGTGGAGACGCAGACACAAAGTACCTGAAGAGATGAGTTTTCAGCCTACACCACACCAGGACATGGTGTACAGACCAAATGAACATATCCAGCTCATTTTCTAAACCCCTTTAGATAAACTCAGCTGAGAAAGATCTGGTCTGAAGCACGGCGGTTTGGTTTTGTTCAGTGAAATTTAACAGAGGTGGTACTACTGCACGTGGGTCAACTGTCTGCCACACATTTTCTCTAAATCCGCTCAGACCAGGTGTCTGCTTCTGAAAATGAATTTAATGGAATAATAAAAGTGTCTTTGGTTGTGAGTTGGATTCTTTATTTTTCAAAAACGATTACATGCACACATACCTTAGATCAGTCGTCACCGACCCTCTACCGTGTGTCTGACAGGGAAGGGCAGTGCAGACTAGAGTGTAATTCCTCGATATCCCACCCCAGTTGTAATCTGTGCAGTAGATAACACCTGTCACGGCTTCAGAGCAGCACCTCTGGCATTATTCGCAGAGAATCAAAGAAACTGAGGTGCAGGGTGATGAAGGCAAAGGAAATCCTGCTCACTGAATCTTTTTTCCCATTAAGCCGCAGCACTCAATGAGCAGGAGTAGGTGCTAATTGCCAGCAGATTAGTGGATCCAGATTGTGACTGGAAGACCGATGATTAGAAGCCGCAGGACAGAAGGTGCGATTAGGATGGAGCAGGATGAAGTGATGAGCACTGACCTCCAAACTGCTCTGGCTTTTCAGCAGACAACGGAATAAAAGTGAAGTGCTCTTATGTGAAGCTCAGAACGAGTTCTTATTCTATATAAGTTTTGAAAAGCTTAAAGGACAAACGTCCCTCAACAAAGAAACGTTTTACTACAGTTTCTTGCTTGGTGACGCTGATGTTTGCCTGATAAACACATGGAGGCTGACAAGGTTCACAGCGAATGGTGTGTGGAATCTGTTTCTGTCTGTGGCCTTCTGAGCCACATACCTCATAAAGCAATGATGCATGAATACAGATATCAGCACTGACCTCATGGTCTTTCCTTCTGTGTGCACACAACACAATGAGAGAAAAATGTGCAGATCTCAAATTGTGCCACTTGATGTGTAAACTAAATGTTACGCCAAGGATAACTCAGTATGGTGGCACACATACTCCTGTGTTTGCCAGTAGGTCTATTAGTCCTTGGTGCATTGTGACGTCCACTAAACAGCATCTAAAGCGCTGACTGTTGAACCTAAGAAAGGCTGGAATGCAAGCTGAGGATGCTGTGCAGCTCAATATGCAGAGGAAGTGAGTTGCTGTTTCAGTTTAGTGCTCATTCACGGACACTGCCTCCAAGATGAGGCCTGCAGTGGAGCCAACCTTTTAAACCATCTGTGAATCCTGACTGCATCCCCAGCGTCGATGCTGCCTTCCCAGTGCATCACAGAACACTGGCCTGGAAAACATACTGCAGTCTGCGAGACATTGTAGGACCAAAAACTCACATACGTACAAAAATCAATCAATAAAAATAAATTCTTTTCATCAAGTAAATAAAACAACATTTTGAGCAATAGCCTTTTAGCGTTGAACACTGTCGATAAAGCTTTAAAGGCAATTATAAGATGAAGAGGTAGCCAATGAAAAGAGGCCAAGCCAGGCGTGATGGACTCATATCTCTGAAGTTGTTAACATTTTCACAGCAGCAGATGGGAAGGAGAACCTTGGGTAATGCATAGAAAACAAATGGTGTCACAGTAGTCCAAACATGAAGGGATAAAAATGAGGACAAACCTCAAAAAGAAGAATCAAAATAACTTAATTTAACTGTTTCCTTTACTTGAGCATCAAAGCTACCATCACCAGTTTGAACTATACTGTGTTGGTCACACCCCCATGCCCTTGTGCTCTGAATTCATCCTACCAAAGGTGCTTGTGTCCAGTTTCCAGAAATTAGAGTCCCAGTCACAGATGGGCCATAAATTGCAGCTTTAACCCACGTCACATTACTAGTTTCAGAGTTTTTGCGATCCCTGCACTACACTTTCAGAACTCTTGAGTGGACTGGTGACATGAAGCTCAATTAGAAAGTCTGTTGTTCAGCTTGAAGCCCATCAACGGTGCCTTCTACTGCTGGGTTTTTATTATGTATGCATGGTTCTCTGTGTGTGTGGGTCCGCTCTCACACTCTGGCTCTGGCTGAGTGAGTGATTGTGTGTCCAAGTGTACATACATGTGTGTGTGTAGCTTCTGCAGGATTCCACTGCCTGGATTTTATTCTGTGACTCTACATCTGGATGTATGTTGAGTGTGTGAGTGTAACCGTGTGTGTATGCTGTGTGTTGGTGCATGCAGTCTCTGCAGTGTTCTAATATAAGGCTGTAGCTGTGGCAGTTTGTGTGTGCGTGCGTGCGTGTGTGCGCGTGGCAGAGTGAGGGTGAGCATCCAGCTTCCAGGTATCCAGTTTTCCCACTAACTGACTCTGAGGTTTGAAAATTATGAAGCAGACGGTGACAAACATCCCCCAGACACTACACAATATACATTACACACTCTGTTCCTCTCTGAAATGGGGGGAAACTCTGCAGTGTGTGATGGGAACGCACTGGGCTTATTTTTAATTCTTCAGGTTATGTGGGACATTGCAGCATGTTTCTGTGATATACACCTCACCAGTGTTGCCAACCTGTGGGAGTGATCTGGTAGCCTGAAGCGCCCAGTTCACCTGCATTATGTTCATCCCAGTGAAGGTGTCCTTAGATGAGTCACCTCATCTCTACCTGCTGTAGAGCTATTGCTCATGGCTGCCACTGACCTCTGAACCTGAAGGCTCACTGGGAGGTGGGAAGTAACCAGCCCTTCAATTTTGTGCATATGTGTTGGCTGGGTCTCAAAGATTGCAACTTCAAGCTAAAATCTAGTTTGTCGCTAACACAGAAAGTTTTCATGGTAATTTGGTGCCGATTAGGTTTCATGGCCCAAGGGACCAGTAAGCCCACTTTAAATAGATTGTTTAATTTGCATGGCTATCAATTTCGATTTATGGCAGCATTTTGGAAACACTGAAGCTTTGAGACATGATGCCTTTTATCTCACATGAGTCACTGTGGTGGACTCATAATGCCCATTTCTGAAGAGACATCTATTAATGTTGCCTTTCACTTTTTTAAGCCTGTAGTTTTCTGGCATCCAAACAGACATAGTTTAGTCTGATAACCAGATTGAACTGCTATTTTGTTTTCACTTTGTGATTCAGTGTTCATCTTCAAACGCACAGTAACAACATGCACTGTGGTTAACTGATGGGAGAAGCTCAAACGTGTTGGTAAACTCGGCTGTAACCACGACTCAGAAGAACAAACCTGCCTACAAGAGCATTGTTTCAACAGAAATACCAGTGTGCCGCCTGCCTCCTTATTCTGACAAACCCATGTGGGAGCCCAGCGTTAGATATCGTCACTTTAATAGACCACAATGTGACTATTGCATCACATGCAGCTTTTATTGATGTTTAAATGCTCAGAAATATGTTCCTGTCACTCTTTTGCATTTAAATACAGACGTTAATGTGGTCGACATCATCAGTGATATTCATGCCAGTTGATTTTCTGACAGTCTAGGATATAAAGACATTCAGTCCAGTATGTCAGAGGCGTAGAATGATCTGTGCGCCTATTGGTCAGCATCACACAATTCACTTATTAGGCGGTGTCATGCATTTTGAGCAGGTGGAGTTGGGGTGGGCTTTAGTAATGGCCAATCAAACCAGCTTCAGCAAACAACATGCGGGATGTGTGGTCTGGTATGAAAAAGATCACTGCCTTTGAGGCTAAATGTCATCAGACTGAGGGAAACCTGAGCACAGGTGCTCTGAGCAGGTGTTAACAATTAATCTCGGTCAAAATGAGGACCAGAATCGCACAATGCTGCCTAATCAGAATAAACAGCGCCTCAGTGGCGCCCCTCCTCCCGCCTCAGCATTCATTCATAACAGGAAAATACCAAACACACCATTAAGCAAAAAACGCCTCACACCCAAGGAAAGCTGCATAAAGACTATGTCTGAAGCTATAGTAGCTTTGCACTGGCAGGGGAACAGAGAGCTGGATGTATCAGTGAATGAGTGAGACGGTGAAGGACAGGATCTGAGGCAAACAGAGAGACAGCTGTGCCAGGCATCACAGATGTTTCTGTCATTCCAGCCCAGAGCTCCTCAGCTGGCTCCAGAACCACGTTCTGGCAACACCAATCCACGGCTGTGGACTGGTGTTGATGCCAGAAGTGTCTCTC
>NW_018128001.1:751398-755971 GCF_001952655.1 Monopterus albus
TTCCGAGAGCCATCTGAGTTTTATGTAAAGCAACAGAGAGGGCAGTTTAGCAAAGTGGGGTCATGTGTGCCAGTCCATCCTCCCCTTCAAGCCGTCCAATCATGGTCAGAGCCTGGGTTTAGGGTTAAGGTAATAATTCATTACATTTGCATGTAAATTAATCAGTTGTGTTACATTTGATCTCTGACATCGTCACAGTTGATCCTGCGCACTCAACAACAGCAGGCTATTTTCTACACACTGACTCTGTAATTTATTTCTCCACTAAATTTTAAACACTGCAGCTTTCTTGTTTTTATACTAAATGTGAAACTGGACTATATTATGAGCTTCTGTGCACAAATTCAAAATAAATTCAAATCTTGTGTTTACTAGGCCCAAAGCAATGACTCAATGAAAGTTTATACTGTGTGAATATTGTTCACATCTGACCACAATCAAACCATTGGTGAGCCTGTAAAATACAAGGATGTTACAGAAACATTGTGTTGAATAACACAGGTATGCCTACTGGTACATACACAACTCCTACATTTATGCACTAGGGCACTTTCTGGTAAACTGGTAGAGCTGGTGAATGGTCTCTTCATAGTGACAGAGCCCAGTAGCACACTTTGAAAGAAGATGTGAGGGATGGCCCGTGAGATGGTGTGATGATTTATATAGCACTGTTTGACCCATGTACATTTTTTGTAACTTTTTCCACTTAAACCAGTTTCTGCTTCAGTTACGCACACTTAGCCAGCGGCGGAACGGCAGACGGTGAGCGGCTGCTACAGACTGCTTTCCACCACATTCTGAAGAGTTGCTAATTGAAACACAATGTCTTCACTGAGTGTCTCCAATTTTCAGTTTTAATTTTGGAAAATGACAGTGCATGTTGGTTGCACTGAGCAGCGAACAGGTAAACATCCTGTTAATGAGCAGTCTTCTCTCCAACAGTTTAATGAACATGTAGAATGAAAAACGTTTAATAGTGTGATACGTTTTTGTTTGAACAGCCTGTTTTCTTTTAATTGGTGTAACAGGCTGTGTTATGCATGAAAAGAGCTGTGCATTAAAGCAGGGCAGTGTGCACCCTGGGCCCTACTCTCCATTCCACTGGTGTCTGCTGCTGTCAGACTTATAATTCATTCAGTCCTAATCTTGTATTATTATGATAATAATAAGCAATCAAAAACAATCCAGCAGGAAATTGAAAATGGAGACTATTTCAATAGTAAACAATTTAACAGCAGCAACAAATTCGATAGTGCTGAGCCCAGGGAAACATTTGGCCTGGCTGTTTCATGTTTTGAACACCACTGGGCCACAAGCTTAACACAGCCTTCGGAGTTGACAACATTCAGAAGCTGTTCCAAGTGGCTGCTCCTGTGAAGCGATCAGCTGTTTTCTCCTGTCAACTTTTATTTCAATTATTGGCCCGATGTTTTCACAAAGAGCAAAACAGGAGCCGTTGCTACTGAGGAACACTGAGACAGGGACCAATCCTGAGACCTATGATCATCACTTACTGTATTTATGCTTCTGGTACATGAAGACACTATAAATTTAAATCACCTCATGAATTGTCTTACACTATGGAATTTGCTTTTATCTATGTATACATTTGAAAATACGGGTACTTTTTACAGTCCATTTCTAAACTTATAGAAATCCTCACACAGTCAAGAAATGTGGGATTATAAACAAATCAGCCTGGAGAAACAATATTTAAAGCCATAGCAGTGATTTTACACGTAGCATACTATGTTTTATCGAGTGCATGGTTTGCACTTGTTGCTAAACAGTATGAAAACTGCTGCAGAGGCTTCATTTTACTTTGTACAGGTGAAGAAGAGCAATAATCTCCTGCAAGTGTTTCTTCTGTTGCTGTCGGTCATGACACCATTCTGATGACACATCGTACAGTGTGCTGTTGCCAGAGCTCAGTTGGCTTCATCCACAGACAATATAGAAATATATTAGATGCAGTCTATGGCCTTGTTTCAGTTGATTCTGTCCAGAAAATGTGACCTCTCATCTGCCATGTTATGTTGTTGTCTTTGTACTGGTGCAAGTGTACTGAACTAACTTCAGAACGTGGACCTGCTCACAGCTACAGAACAAATTTCTGACATGCCAGAAATCCATCCCATTGGTCAGGAGGTACTCTTCTTAGTCATTTGGGGGATTAATCGAGCATGGGGACCCTGCTCACTCTGCACAGCAGGTCCCCCTTACCGCCCGGACACTATCAGTGCAGTCACAAGTCTGGCCGACCACCCACCCCAAACGTCTGCTCCACCCAGAAATAATTGTAAGAAAATAAACGGGTAATCCTCAATCATGGGCCCAGTCTCTCTCTCAGTTTGGTAAAATTCGTCACTGGTAGAGGTCTGCAAACAGGGCCAGAGCTAGTAAGGTCACAGATATTATTAGCAACTCACTGACATTCAGTCGCCATGACAAGAAACAAAGGAATCAACCAGAGAACAAGTTCTAGTAGCCTCACAGCTCAACAACAAAGGACAATGAAACATCACTGAGGCCCAATTATGGACAAAAAGAAGGCAAATGCAAATTAGATGGAGAATCCACTTATAATAAAGAACATTCTTGTCACTCCATTTGTCGTTTGTTGCTTATTTCCTACATGAATCATGCATAAGCAGTAAATGAGCTCAGTACTGTTCCAGGAGTCCCTACAAGCTGTCGGCTGGAGGTAAGTGAACAAGGCCCTCCCATCACTCCGTCCCCCGAGAGCAACTCTTGACTAAAGCACAACCCAACAGTTCCAGCAGGACTTTGCTGTGCTTGACACAGAGACACACGACCAATCACACCTACGACCAGTTTAGAGCCAACAATCAACCCACACAGAAACGGGGAGAACATGCAGACTCCACACAGCAGTCGAGCACAACCCGGAGCCTTCTTGCTGTGAGGTGACAGTGCTAACCACTGCGCCACTCAGTATAGCTATTATTTCAACTGACTTTAATTACCTAAGTATCAAGTAAATGTTTTTCCTCTCTGCTGCTTGCTCAAGGAGGATGTGTTGGGTTTTCCATATCATAGTGGGAGGTCCAGACCCTGTGCCCTTATTGCTGTGACGTGGCGCTATGCAAAAAATCTGAATTGAATTAAACTGTTGTGAATTTCAGTACTTGATAATAAACTGTCAAGATGAAACGTTCCAAAAACAATTTAACACCTCTGAAACAGTTCACCGGTGTCCAGTGTCTGGTGTCCACGACAGGCAGGCTGAACCCTGTACGTTCTTCTGAATGTCAAAGTTAAACTTTGGTAACTTTCCTGGTTGTCCCCTCTCTTTTGTTTTTTTCTATTTCTCTCACCCAGACTGTCACAGACATATAAAAACTTTCACTCTCTCACATTCTCACCATCCTAAAAGACAAATTAGTCTCAGTCCACATCCCTGTCTCACCCTCCTCCCCTCTGTCTCCCCCCCTTTCTTTTTTCACAGCTCATCAAACCCAATCACTCCGGGGGCTTCCAGTTTTGTTAAAGAATTACAGAGTGGTGGGGCTGTAAAAACCTCTCCCCCAGATGTTCACTTCACATGACTACACAAAAACAGAGGTGCTAGTGGGGGTGATTGGGAGGTCGGCGCACACTGGTACCAACTAATTAAAGAAACTCCCAGAATCCACTGTTTTTGTGTGTGTGTGTTGTTTTTTTCTGCTGGCTGAGGCAAAGCCATGTGACCTGTAAAGAGAATGAGACAAGTGACCCACAAAGACCACGAGAAAAAGTCTGTGAGGATGGAGAGCGAATGAGGGGCGAGACAGACAGAGACGACAGAAACCGAGGGAGATAGGAAAGGTGAGCGAGTATGAAACAGAATGGGAAACTGAAGGCGGGAATGAGTGAGAAAGGCAGGGAATTAGCAGGACACAATAGTAATAATGTCAGGTCATGTCCTTGTGGGTGGAGATTTCTAGAGAGGGATGAGAAAATGAAAAGGTAAAAGTTTGGTCTGGGCTTTATTACACTGGTGACAATACTCAATGCAGCAACACTGTCACAGTGACACTGGCTGGAAACTCTGTGATTCAGTGTGGAAAAAGAAAACGCAAAAAATAAAAAATAAAAAATTAGAGAAAACTGGTCAGACACTGAAAAGTACTACTGTGGTGTGCTTACTTAATTTACTGAAGTGCTCTAAAATGTCTTGGTAAACAGTGACTGTGGTTTTCAAAAAACACAGTGGACCAACACCAGCAGATGACATCGCACCCCAAACCATCACAGACTGTGGAAACTTAACACTGGACTTCAAACAACTTGGGCTATGAGCTTCTCCACCCTTCCTCCAGACTCTAGGACCTTGGTTTCCAAATGAAATACAAAACTTGCTCTCATCTGAAAAGAGGACTTTGGACCACTGGGCAACAGTCCAGTTCTTCTTCTCCTTAATCCAGCTAAGACACCTCTGACATTGTCTGTGGTTCAGGAGTGGCTTGACAAGAGGAAGACGACAACTGTAGCCAAATTCCTTGACACAGCGGTGTGTGGTGGCCCTTGATGCCTTGACCCCAGCCTCAGTCCATTCCTTGTGAAGTTCACC
>NW_018128001.1:756311-769387 GCF_001952655.1 Monopterus albus
AGTTTCACTATTTGAGTTGAATTACTGAAATAAATGGACTTTTCCACGATATTCTAATTTATTGAGATGCACCTATACATGTATGTCAAGCTTGGCATCAGATTTTGTTAATCAACACTTTTACAAATCAGATGAACTGAGGCTCACTGACATTTTTTGTTTTAGTATTAGTATGAGACAATACTCTGCTAGGATGAACAAGTGCAGTGACCCTAAACGTTGTGCACCTGATGATACTTTGCAACAGGCTGTGTCATCTCCACATTTCTAGGAGTAGGAATTAAAAGAAGCTGCTGGTCCTGGACAGGTGACCAGACTATCACATAGACACACAGACACTCACATTCACACCTACACTACACAATTTAGATTCATTAGTTAAACTAAGCCCCGTGTCACTGTGAGAGGACGGCGGAGTACCCGGAAGAAAGGGAGAACATGCAAACTCTGCACAGACGTGCCCAGTAATTCCATCTACTATAGTATTTGACTTCACCCATTGAACAAGGCCCATTTTCCCAGGGTAATATTATCTGTGGATGTTGGGCAATTTGTAAACTGATCAAAGATAAGGTGAGATTTTTATTCCTGTGCACAGCTGCCATGTTTCTAAATTGTTTCCCTGATGCATGCTGATGACAAAGTCCCCTGATGAAACTAATCTCGTGGGAGTCCAATTCAGATGTAGTTTGTTTTCAGCTGTGTAGTTTCCTGATTTTCTTCTAGATGAACTTCACATGCCATGTGTGCAGACAGCAGCAACATCTACGCAGACTGTCAATAAATATTTTGGTGTACACTCCAAGCACTGCTATGTCGAGCTTAAATTGTTAACCTTGCATCACTTCTTATCGGGCACCTCAGGGATTATAGGTCAGGGACTCATACCCGTTTTCAACCAGCATGAACTAAGTGCCAGTTCTGAGCTGGTTCTACTTGCGAACCTTCTAAGAACTGTTTTGCATTTCCACAAAGCCATGTAATTACATCACTGTATACGTCTGAATAAGCAGCAATGCAGGCACCAAGTACAACAATAACATTGGTGGACTTTAGTGTTTCCCTCTAGCGTCTCCTTTGTAGTGTTGGTTCCTGGCTTTGCGAGCCATTGGAATCTAAACGCTACTGGTTCAACGTATTTCAGCTGCTCATCATGATTTCTATGGACAGCAGTGAAGATTGGTAATTACATAATACGTTTTGATTCATATTAACACTGAACATAAGATGTTATCCTTTGCTAGCCTAACCCCTTAGCTAAAGAACTGTCTGCTTCAATTTCACATCAATGAAGCTCATGTTCTCCTTTTGGTATTAAAAGCTAAGCAAGACTAAACTACTCTCTTGTTGTACTTTTATAAAAATGGTGGTCACAGAGTTTTAGTTGGTCGTTGGTCACGATAAACCCGCCACAGCTGCTGACATAAGCGGCTCTTAGTTCTAGACCAGCAGAGAGTAGGTGCTGAGTTAGAACCAGTGTTCTTGGCCTAGAGCCAGTTCTTTGGCCACCAAAACACAGAGAGCTAGTTCAAAATTAGGCAGCGACTCCGAACCAGCCCTAGAACGGACTTGGTCGAAAAGGGCTATAACTTGTGAATCCAACCAGGTCCACACATAATTCTTCTCCGATTTAAATCCCATGCATATATACAGTAACTCTTTTGTAATACACTGAAACTGTAATGTGCTCTGTTATGTCCAGCCCATGTGGCCTAACCAAGATGACCCATACAGCTAGTGTTCAGTGCACTAAAAGCACTAAAAGGTCTGTAGAATTGCTTGTATTTCAGGCTGTATGATAATAAAATGCCACTTGTCTGTTCTGATTCGACATCACTGCCCCCCTGGCCTAACACTTAGCCTGCAGCCATGCATCAGCATTCGTAATGAGGCACACTTAGGCAACTGTTTGCTCGACACAGCTAAGTGCCTGGGAACGCACTAGGTCAGTTTTATTTTACTGCCCTTATGCTTTGTCCATCTGACAAATGCACACAGGCAAGCAGGGGTACGTGCATAAACTTGCATAGACAGTTACTCACACACACACACACACAATTTTTATTACACTTGTGAGAGGTTTATACAGACTTAATTTAATTTCCCTAACTTTAACTTTGAAACCCAACCAATAAATCCCTTGCTCGTAAAGCCAAAAATTATGTCCATCCTATAAGACGCAGACAAGGGGGGATGATTTCCTTGGTTCTTTGTGACTGCTGGGACACTGGGACCCTAAAATAAAAGGGAAAATCACCTTTTCTTGTTCTCTTGCCTAATCTCCATCTTTCTTACCCCTGTTCACTCCATCCACCCTCCCTCTCCACACAGAAAAAACAACATAAATTCACAGGGCTCTTCACAAATGAAGACACAGCCTGCTGGTTCTGCTTGCATTTGTTAAATATTAACCGCATTTTAGATCACATATCCTGAATCACGGTAGCTGTGGTAATAGCACTCCCCTGACAAACAAGAAACCACACATTTTTAAATAACCTTCAAAACACATTAGTGGTAAGATTTTACATTGTGAAACCACAATAGGAGCAGTAAATATCAGCGGCAGCTGCCAAGTGCTAGTGATGGAAATGAACCACTAGTAGAGCGCCCAGTGTGGAGAACTGTGCACTGAAACCACAGCCGAAGTGACCATTTGATGCGGATGTTTGCTCAGCCATGTTTGATCAAAGCCAAAGTCTTTGTGAAACTGGCACCAGATCAAAGTTAGACTCCAGTTTGTTGTGTCACACTGGGATAGCACTACTTTAGTCTGGGATATTATTCAAGCCAACATAAGATAGCTGCTTTTTTGTATATTTTAGTATTTGTTTTTATATTATCTGTGAGATACAAAAACCTGGCCATGCAAGAATTCCTGTGTACACCTGTCCCTGTGCAAATGGTAAAGAACTTCATTTGTAATTCTCATATTTCAGCTCAATGTGCCAGAGACTGCCCTCCTGTCAAAATAAAATGACTGTGGAAGCAGCTTATTACAACAACAGACTGTATATAAAGATGGATGATGCATCTCCACTTCCTGCCACTGTGCAAAAGCCACAATATCACAAATATGGGGGCAGCCATCTTGCTTTGATGACACATTCTGCACAGTGGTGACCAGAGGTGGAGCTGTGGTATCAGACCGCCAATCATCTAAAATACCCTTTTCATATTATTAAATAATTTTTTAGTCTGCTAAAATAAAGGGGGCAGGGTTTATGACCTACACTGCAACCAGGCACCGGGGGAGACGGACTTGTGGGGGCTTCACTTCTGGGTGCTATCACATCTTTTTGTACAGTATATGGTCCTCCCCTGAAAAACAGCCTGACAGGTCATCAAATGAAAGCAGCTGTTAGGTTTTCAAAATCCTTGATAAAGCCATTGCAAAGCAAAGACAACACTTGTTTGTTACAATTAATCTCACCCGCGGGGTAAGCTGTCACATCGCCTGTCCCGTCGTTTTCAGTGGAAATGTACCAGAACGGTAGGTACTAGAAATAAAGTTCAAGTGTTCGTATGTAGCAGAGATGTACATTTACTTGTGTAAAAACTAGTGCTGTCAATCCATTAAAATATTCAGTTGTGATTAATTGCATGCGTTTGCATAGTTAACTGATGATTAATCACTCTTTTTTATCTGTTCTAAACAGTGGTGGAAAGTAACTAATTACATTTACTCAAGTACAATTTTGAGCTATCTGTACTTATCTTCTGTTACTTCATACTTTATTTTAGAGGCAAATATTGATTTTATAACTTTAGCTACTAGTTACTTTTCATACCAAATTAATACAAAAAATACTGTATAATACTGACACTGATCTGTGGTGGAAAATCGACAAGCAGCAATTCAAATTAAATCCATATAAGCTAGCTCCCCCTTTACCATTCTTGCAATTTACTTTTCTACTCCTTCACATTAATACTGAGTAAATCTGAGTTTACACATTCAACTACTACAAGACCTTGTAAAGTATAAAAGATACTTCAGACTCGTAGCTGAGGTGTGTGAACAGGGAAAACGGGAGAGGTCGTTTACTCAAAAACAGAGCTGTGATTCAGAGTTCAAGTGAGTGTGCATCTGCCTGTGGATTCGTGCACTCACTGAACAAATGTGTGAAGGTAGGGTGTGTGTATATACTGTATCTCTGTGCACAGCGCTGGAAAAGAAGAACTGCCATCTGGTAAGAACCTGCACCTGCTCACACATTGGTGGTCCTCCATTATGTTTATGTGTATCAGTGAGGTAGGAAGCATCCTGGTGGTCTCCTAAAACTCCAAATCAGCCTTGGGCTGATTAAGCAGAGGTATGTGTGTGCAACAGGCAGCAGAAAACTCCATGTAGGTTATTCTGTAACTTGGAGACACTTCCTTTACTGCCTGCACTCACACTGACCAGCATTCACTGCTGTGAGACTGGCTGCTGTAGCCACCCACTTCAGATTCCAATTTTAGCAGGGGGAAGGTTACTGTTGTGCACCAAGCTTCTTAGTCTGTAGCCATCTGTGCAGACCTGTGCATGTGCTCATTCACTTCATGATACTGCACACTCTGCAGTATCATTAAGTGAACGTAGCTCCATTTTGATGATTAGGCATTTGTCTGTATTGTTAAGGAAGTCTCTGATATTGCTTTATCTACTTCCAAAGAAGGGCCAGAATAACTACTGTCATTGGTCGCCATCTGTGGCCGTTCCTGAATTTACCTCCTGGAGGCCTCCCAGTGTGTTTGCTGTATCTTTTTTCCACAGTAACTGCTTTGTCAAAGTGCGGTGGCAACTCTGGTGAGGACAGACAGGGCAGCGGTACACATCAGTGAGTGAAGGCTCTGTGCACGTGGTGCAGAGAAGATGGTGGCTGACGGGGGCAATGACAAACACTCTGGACTCCGTGGACAGGGCCAGTGCTGAGAATTTCCATGATTGATTATCTTTCACCATACACACACTTTGTATGATTTATAATTTATTTCTATCCTGTCTGTGGCCATGGCAGCTTCACTGTCACAGTCTGTTGGCCACTGAACAGCTGGGGTCAAGGGCTTTGCACGAGGGCACTGCAGCAGTGGGGAGGGGTGGGTGTTCACTCACTCTTCTTCCCACATTCATCCTGCCAGGCAGGGGACTGATCATCACCCTGCATACGTGTTGAATGCATGCTGAAGTACAGCAAACACTTCACTCTGAGAGTTATACTGATACTACAACTCCCATACTTCTCTTCCACAACTTAGAGAGATGCTTTAAAACATGGCTATCACTAAACTTCCTTCACATCAACACAGGCAAAATGGAGTGTGCACTCACTGGTAGTCTTTGTAGTATTTATAACAATGATCTTGGTCCAATGGCCCGATACTTGAAACCCCATGTAAGAAACCTAGGAGTGTTATTTGAAAGTGCCCTTAAGATGGATAAACAGGTCAACTCAGCGGCCAAAGCTGGCTTCTTTCAGCTGAGGCTGTTAGCAAAAGTTAAGCACTTTCTTTCACTGAATGATTTTGAAAAGACAACTCATGCCTCCATTAGTTCAAGCATTGACTACTGTAATCGACTACTGTGCTATGCTGGGATATCTCAAGGATCCCTGTCTCGCCTTCAGTTGGCTCAAAATGCAGCTGCTTGTCTGTTGACACATGAAAACAAGCATGTAAACCCTGTTTGGACCTCACTCCATGGGCTTCCTCTTTGTTACAGAACTAATTTCAAGCTACTATTAATTGTTTTCAGAGCACCACATGGTTTGGCACCTCTTAGGTCTCCTGCCCATCCATACGCCAGGTCATCCAGTCAGCTTCTCCTAGCTGTACCCTAGGGCTAGACTTAAACATGATGGGGATCAGGCTTTTGCAGTGACGTCTCCAGCAAACATTTGGTGTGCCTCCAATTTATTTGGTACCGACTAAAGCATTTGTTTGCCAGTGTCCTTTGTTATTATGTGTTTATTTTCAGTGTCTGTCTTTACATTGTTCTTTGTTATTAGTTTGTTGCTCATTTATCTTTTTCTTTAGTTTTTATTTTACTGTGAAGCACCTTGTAACCTGGGCTTAGAAAGGTGCTATATAAATAAATTTTGCTTTGCTTTCCCCATGTTTAAGCTTGTTGTTCGGTGCAAAACCTGAGTGGTCCACAAAACCCAAGCGAGCACTGCGGCGAGGACCACAGCCGTCCCCTGTCCCCTCCTTTATGATACAGCCTTTGTTTTATACACCTATAAAAGGAGCAGTGATGCTAAGGTGCAAGTTTTATTACAGCATGTGCTGTTTAGGATTTCTTTTATTAATATATGATACTACTACTATTGCTTTACAATATAATTTCATGTAAAATGTTCAGAAACACAGTTAGCAGTACTGACTTGCACTGGCAAGGTTTCAACATACTGTGTAACATGGACACAAACTGACCTGTAGATGAGCTACTTAAAATGTAAAGATGTAAAATGTAAAATAAATTATCTGATTAAAGCCAGCTGAGGTGGCTCGGGCATCTGTTTCAGATGCCTCCTGGGCGCCTTCCTAGGGAGGTGTTCCGGGCATGTCCCACCAGGAGGAGGCCCCGGGGAAGACCCAGGACACGCTGGAGGGACTATGTCTCTCGGCTGGCCTGGGAACGCCTCAGCCCCCGGAGGAGCTGGAGGAAGTGTCTCCTCAAAAGAGCATTTCTGTAGATTTGCCTCTGTACACCACCACACTGAATTCCTTATGAAGCAGTCATTATGTTACTGAAGGGTAGATTTTCAGCTCTAACTCACTGGGTTTAACAAAGATATCGCATTAGCCAAACTATTATTATTATTTTTAATAATTGGCTGTTCTGGTGGGTTGACGTCAGGAAGAATATTCCATTTCCTCACCTTGAGAAGTTCTTGCGTTGCTGCTGCTGTATGTTTTGCGTCATTACCCATCTGTACTGTGAAGCACTGTCCTGTCAGTTAGACAGCGTGTGGCTGTCCAGAGAATCTTGCTCCAGAACTGTGCAGCCTTGTTCAGATCTTTTCCGACAAAGCCTACTCTGGCCTTTCTGTTCCTGAGTGTTACCAGTGGTCTGCACCTTGAGGTAAATGCTCTGCATTTACATTCATGGAGACGCTTCCTGATCGCAGACTCTGGCAGTGCTACGCCTGTCTCCCCCAGACTGTTCTTGACTTGGATGTTGTGAAGGGGTTTTTCTTCACCAAGGAAAGAATTCTACGAACATCCACAGTTGTCGTCCGTGGTGTTCAAGGCCGTTTGGTGCTGCTGAGCTCACCAGTGCATTCCTTTTCATGGAGAATGGACCAAATTGTTGATTCGGCCACTCCTAAAGTTTCTGTTCTCGGTGATAGGTTTGTTTTGTTTTTTGAGCCTTGTGATGGCCTCCTTCACTTGGATACTTGGAATCAACTCCAGGCCTTTTATCTGCTAAATGTGCTGTGAACAAACGAGAGAACGTGCCACAACGGGCCACCAAACTGTTGGTCAGTCTACTGTCCAATAAAATTTGAGCCTCTAAAAATGTATAAAAAATGGCTGTAACTACTAAACAGTTAATACAATATTTTCATTAAACCCCTTAAATTAAAGCTGAATTCCTACACTTCAGTAACATATTGGCTGCTTCATTTCAAATTTATTGTGCTGGTGTACAGAGGCAAAATTAGACGTTCAAAGACTTGTGGGCCCAAATGTTTGTCTTGGTCAGTCACCATCTCATCGTCAGTACTTTTACTCCTGTCGTATTAGTTTGGTGTCCTGTCTGCCTCTGGTCAGGTCTCCATGGAACCAGTTTGAAGTGAGAAAACAAGTCTTAGTGCACTAAGCACCGCATTGCATTAAATGCACAACAACCAACCAAGGCACAGTTGTTCAAAAATTCTAACTGCTCCCCACTGCCAGTTGTATTTTTAAAAGCTCTGTAAAAACAGCCAAATGCTCAGACAAGCCTGTGATGACCTGTTTGCTTCTTTCATTAACTGTCACTTTAGATCGTCAAGAACAATTCCTCTGACATAAAGTGCAGGTCAGATTAATGCACAATTCAATCTAATAGCCCAATAAAAAGTTCTTCTAATACCATCTTTTTGTGCTGCTTATGTGATAAAATTCCACTCTGCTGCAGTATCATTTAAATTTTATGGCTGAATTGTATTTATGTGGTTATGGTATACTTCCTGCGGTGTTAAATGATACAGTGTTGTAAAATGGCGCACATTTTAATCCTGCAGTCATAAACTAAAGCAAAACAAAAAAGGGGGAGAGATGACAGCATCACAGAGAGAAGAAGAAAAAAACAAATACAGAGGGCGGGTCGACACAGAGATTAGATGGATGGATAGAGAAAGAGAAAAGAGATCACGACAGCAAGATACACAGGGAGAGAAGGGGTATTCAGTAGCTGCTGACCAAATGATTCGTGACAAGTTAGCTCAGCACACAGACCTCTGGGGTCACCCAGGAAGATAATGGGGAAGAGGAGAGGGGGAATCCAGGACGGAGGAGGATGACAAAATGAGACCGAGCAGAACAAAAAGACAGAGACAGAAGAATGTGATTGGAAGAGAAAGATGAGAAGATTACCAAGCAGAGGAAGAAGCTGTGAAGTAGTAGTCAATACAAATCTCAGTCAGCTGTTACAGTTTTGAGGTCACACAGGGAAAAGCAACCGAGCAGGACGACAGCAGGTCACTCTGGAACAGTCTGTGAGTGTAAGTTAATAGAAATGCTGCATTCAGAATATTTTTAGCCTTGCTAGCAGCACTGCACCAGGGATATCACTGTTGGTTGGTCAGTCTGACCACTGAAACAACTCACCAGGTACTGGACTGTCACACATGTAATTTGATACAGAAGTGGCCTCCAGATGATGAAGCCTAATAACTCTTGTATTCTGCAGAGCTTCTGATGTAGCTTGGCTTTCTGGAACTACATACTGGCTTTATTATTAAATATCTGGATTGGACCTAAGTGTGCAGAACTCCTCTATTCATATTTCAACATACCCTTTTTCCTCAAATCAGTCTCACTCCCCGGCTCCTGGAAACAGACTTTGATGTGTAAAACCAGTAGAATTTCCCTTTAAGCTAACAGTATTATGCTGTATACTTTCAATGTATGTCTCAACGGTCCAGGCCCATACTGTTTGTTTGTTTTGATGCTTTTCACAGAGAATATGAAACAAAAGTGGATGGAGAGAGAAATGAAGTGGCAGTGACAGACTGAAATTAATATGAGGGGACTGGGAAACAGAGAGTGAGAGGTGCCCTAAGTCACCAGAGAGCCCATTATGTTTGCAGAAGGAGGTTGGAGTTGTATGAAAGGAAATGCACAATAGTAAAGGGGAAAAATATCAGCTCTGCCTCTGAATACCACCTTCCCCTGTGCCTATGGTTAACAATAACAGGTCAAGGAGAGGGTCAGGACAGAGACGAGGGTCATTAGGAGGATGAGCAGCCTGTTTTACCAGCTAATTATCCCTCATCCCAGTCGTAGTGAGAGCCAGACTGGTCGCAGAGGCATTTCCAGAGCCGTACAGTGCCTGCTGCAGCTGTGTCACACTGCAGTTCACAGAGAAGTTCACAGAGTTCACTTGTCAGACCAGTAAAAGGGAAACATGAACAGCGACGTCTGGCATTTAACAAAATGATTCCCAGCACAATTCGAATGTGGTGGTAGTAGGTTACTTACCTTCCAGTAACAGAGTCATCTGATACTATTTTATTTTTTCCACTAGAAAGTCTACTTATCCAAAGTGCTGAAGTTGCCACATGGACTTAGCGAGCTGGAGTGCTCTGTAAAAACAATTTCTTTTGCCTAAAATGTTTATCTCTTTTAGAAGTTATTGCTTCATTTAGACTGTTTTGACACTTTTAGATTCCTGGTATCAAAGCAATCGTGCAGGGTTTAAGGTATTTCTTGTGGAACTATTTGAACTCTTTGCTTTTTGTGGCTTGAAAGCTGCTAGGTTTATGGAATTTGTTTGTTTGTGAAACCATCTTGTTCAGTGTTTCTTTGGTGTAAGGTAAAGTTGTTCCCTGGTCCAAGATACTGAACTCCTACTACAGCTAACTTCAAAAATGTTTCCTGCTTCCACAGTAAAGCTGCAGCTCCTGCAAATTTGGCTACTATCAGAGGAGATATCAGTGTCTTTATCGGATGGTAAAACAATAGCAGCCTTACTATCATGGCCATAAGTGGTTAAAATGAGGCGATCTCTGTCTTCCAAACTGTCAACACAAAACTTGTAACTCATCTCTGAATCACTAACCCTGCAAGCTGCCAACAGACACAGTGATCTTCAGATGAAGCTAAATATTCCTGTTGAATTAGTGCACGTGACAGAGGAGAGAATCTGCTGCTGTGTCCATTAGCAATGAAGAGTCCCAGTCTCCCTCCATTCTCCTGGAACTGTTTTGGACAGCAGAGACTGTCTGGTCAGTGCCAGGACACTGTGATCCCGACTGTCCGGCTGAAATCAGGATGGCGCTCAATATAAAGGATTCCTATTGGCTACTGCCGGCCAAATAAACGACATCGGGGAGGTGAGAGAAAAATGTCTGAAACTGTGGTGGCTGCAGGGTCACATGGTCTCTCCACCGCTTTCTCTCTCCATCTCTCATGACACACACACAGCTTTGGAACTTGTGAACACATTTGATCAGCTAACATTAATTCCTTAGAGGCTGTATTGTTCCAGTTTCACACCAGTCAGCAACACGCCCACTATCTGGGTGTGAATACTCCAGACTATACGTTGCTGTTTTCTCACATGGCCTCACTCAAATTTCATGCAGACTTTGCACTAGGACGCTGGCAGGATGAGGTCCACCTAACGTCCAGGACATTTGCGTTCTCACATGCAGCACCTCTGGATAAAGTCTAGATATTGTCAGGGTGTCAGTGCATGTCTGAAAAGGGATTTAGCTGTTCCAGAGTGCAGGACAGAAAACCTCTGTTGAGACAGCTTTTGGTTTTTAAGCTCTGAGCCACTGGAGCAGTCTGCCCGAGGACCAGAGAGCAGCTGAAAGTGTGGTTTTAATCGCGCTTTAAAGACCCTTTCAGCCTGACAAATGATTAGAATGTTTTAATGCCATTATTTATGCTGTTTATTCATTTCTGTTACTACATTTATTTTTAAATGTTTTATTCTTTGTTACATATGTCACAGATGCTGTCAGTCTCTTTTAAACTCAATTTTACTGTTTTTATTATTCATTCATTCATTTTCTACCGCTTAGTCCCTGAACGGGGTCACGGGGGGGGCGGAGCCATTCCCGGCCAACAATCGGGCGAAGGCGGGGTACACCCTGGACAGGTCGCCAATCCATCGCAGGGCTAACACAGAGACGAACAACCACACACACACGCTCCTATGGGCAATTTAGAGACACCAATCAACCTAAGCTGCATGTCTTTGGACTGTGGGAGGAAGCCGGAGTACCTGGAGAGAACCCACGCAAGCACGGGGAGAACATGCAAACTCCACACAGAAGGTTTTTTTTTAGTAAATCTGCAAAAATGTCAAACATTCTGTGTTTTTCTGTCAATATGGGGTGCTGTGTGTACATTAATAAGGAAAAAAATGAACTTAAATGATTTTAGCATATGGCTGCAATATAACAAAGAGTGAAAAATTTAAGGGAGTCTGAATACTTTCCGTACCCACTGTATCTGAGCGTGTAATGTTAATTTTACCTGTGATCCTTTGAATAAATCAGCACTGTTTTGAAGTTACTTGGACTGCCTCGTCTCTCAGAGTTAGCATGGTAACAAGAACTGGATCCTACAACGTGGTGCCATGCCCGAGAGCCAGCTGAACTCTGCAAGACGACCGGTCCATTTCCGGACCAACAACAGCGATAATCCTGTGCCAGGCTGAGCTGAGTTGGAGATCCGATATGCGGTCCTGAGCTGAATGCTTTCCTGATCAGAGAGTGACCTCCTGGTTGCAGTCAGAGCTGTGAGCAGTCCCACACATCAACTGGCCGGACAGAAAATAGGTAAGCGGAACCTTTGTTATACATAAACTCCGCACATTGAATTTATTCTAAATTAAAGTTGATGTGTGAACTGTCCACTCTCGACGTTCTAAATTTGTTTCTAAACAGTAAGGCTAAAGAAACACAGTTTTTTTCTGTTTTTGAAGGCTGTGCTGGTTTGTTCTTTCTCACATGTACAGTTATCAGAAGCACATAGTCTCATTTGAGGGGAAGTAAATGAGTGCCGTTGATCACAGAATTTGATGCCAATAAGGGACGTAAAATTCACGTTTTATAAGTGAATTTCTGCTATGTAAATAGCAGTTGTCTCCTAAAAATATTTTGCCCATTTCCTTGTTATTTTCCCTCCGGCTGGAGTAGAGGCAGAGACTCCTCTCAACCAAACAAATGACTCTCTGGTACACACACACATATTGTATGTGATAACAGGCACAGGGAAAGTTGCTGGTCTTAAAGTGTGGGTAGATTTGATTTGATTTATTTATTATTTCAAACATGTAACAACAGTCAGTATGTAATCACACATAATTCCAGACATATCCACAAAAATATTTTCAAATTGCTTATACCTAGTACCTAGTACATGCTTGAATGGAGTAGGAAGAAGTTAGACTTATCTAGTCCTACCCCCTAACATCATCTTATCATCATTGGTTTGCAAGCAGTATTACTACATGGATACATATTCTACATCCACACTCCCATCTGATTAATCATTAAGCCTGTTCTTGCCCATATCTTGATTGACACATACCTTTATATCTGTGTTTAAACTCATCAATATTTTAGCTGTTAAGTACTTTGTAACATTTGTTTTGAAATGTGCTATGTAAGTAAATCCTTATATATTTATTTACATTACAAATCAATTCCAAAACAGAGGGAAGGCCACAGTTCAACTACTACAGAAATAAAAAAGTGAACATCTCTTTGTCTTTTCATCATAATAATAATAATAATAATGGCTTTAAACACACAAACCCAACAAACACCAGAAGCTGTGGAAGCTGATGGTAATGATTTGGCCCACATCTCTATTCCAAGGTTTGCAGCAGCCAAATACATCGTTGTGGACATCCTGCAGGTCCACTA
>NW_018128001.1:770399-791036 GCF_001952655.1 Monopterus albus
GGACAGGGAAGATGGTTCAAATTGATGGGAAGATGGATGGAGCCAAATACAGGACCATTTTGGAAGGAAACCTGATGGAGTCTGCAAAAGACCTGAGACTGGGACGGAGATTTGTCTTCCAACAAGACAATGATCCAAGACATAAAGCAAAATCTACAATGGAATGGTTCACAAATAAACATATCCAGGTGTTAGAATGGCCAAGTCAAAGTCCAGACCTGAATCCAATCGAGAATCTGTGGAAAGAACTGAAAACTGCTGTTCACAAACGCTCTCTATCCAACCTCACTGAGCTCGAGCTGTTTTGCAAGGAGGAATGGGCAAAAATTTCCGTCTCTCGATGTGCAAAACTGATAGAGACATACCCCAAGTGACTTACAGCTGTAATCGCAGCAAAAGGTGGCGCTACAAAGTATTAACTTAAGGGGGCTGAATAATTTTGCACGCCCAATTTTTCAGTTTTTTATTTGTTAAAAAAGTTTGACATATCCAATAAATTTCGTTCCACTTCATGATTGTGTCCCACTTGTTGTTGATTCTTCACAAAAAATTACAGTTTTATATCTTTATGTTTGAAGCCTGAAATGTGGCAAAAGGTCGCAAAGTTCAAGGGGGCCGAATACTTTCGCAAGGCACTGTATGTGTGTAGTGTGTGTATTATTGTTGTTGTTTGGTTTTTAATGTTCACATTATTCTGTCTTTTGTCAGTCATCTGTAAAGCACCCTGAATTACATTAACCGCTATGAAAGGTGCTGTACAATTAAAAGTTTGATTGATTAAATATTTCCCTTTGCGCAAATAAGTCATTTTAAAAGTTCTCCTCTACATCTTGTTACCTGTCTAAATCATCTGTTTAAAGTAACGACCTAAAGCCTATGAAAAATGGATAGCAGACAAGTTTCTAGAGCTTAACGTTGACAAACCTCTTATTTCTGCCCCAGCCAGCCATGTCTTGAAGGTAATGAAAGGTCTCGGTTCTTTTTCTTCATCTGTTAAATCTGCCTTTGGAAATCTGGGTGTCACCATGGAAGTGTTTCATTTGTTCCAGCTGTTTCCAACTGGGAAACTCTGCTCACTTTGTCTCAAGCTGCATGATAATATTCATGCTTTAATTTCATCTCATCTCAACCACTGAAATCCCTATTCAGCTGTCTCTGCAAAACTTGCCTGCTTGTGCTTTAAATTGCTGCTGCTAAGTATTTTATGCTCTTAATTAATATGATTTATTATTTTTATGCAGCAATTTGATGTATGACTGAATAAAGACAAATCAAGATCAGTGTCACATGAAAATCTCAGGTTATGCTTTTTTCCATCATGTCTCAAGGCAGTACAGTGTGTTGGTGAGAATTAAAAATATTTGCTGTTAAAAGATTAAAAATATATTAGATAACAGCACAGAAGAGGAAGTCACATGGTGTGTAAGTCTCTGCACAGAAGAGGGTTAGGGTTAATATTTTTAACTAATATTCTGTCAATAAACCCTTTCACAGCAACAACACATTGCACTGTGTGACAAATTGATATTTTTCGCAGAAATGTCCATTTTTCCAACTTTTTGCAGGCAACAGAAACATGTTCAACGACATGGAGCCGCAGCTAGCCGTGGTTCGGTGGACTTCCTGAAACAGGGGTGTGTCATGATAGCACTAGGTTGACTTCCAGAACATACATGTTGTAGCGTTAATGGTGCATAATCTCAGATTGTCCTCGGTGTCCGAAAACACCAGTGACAGTGGGCCAGGATGCGGTGTCTCTCAGCTACACTACAATAACTAATTAATCACTGACATTTTCAATTCTCACATAAACACACTGCACTGCTTTGAGCCATGCGGAATAAGACATTTGGATGCTGAACTTCTACGCAATTCTCCTTCAGGTATATTTGTATTTTCATTTCAAAACTGCCCACCTTGCCTCGTTACTGAGTATGAATAATTGTGGTATTTGTTCATAGCTACACAAATGTAGCTAGCCTTAGGTATGTTGAACATTACATGTACTGTATAGAATGAATAGAAAATGTGCACATGTGCGCTTCATTAGTTTCAATTACAGGGATGCGTTCATGGCCAGATGAGGAGCGTGATGCTGACCGTGCCACATGCGTGAACTATAGAAGATTTAATATGATTTCAAGGTGGGATATAAATAAATTAGTACGTGTCAGCTCCCAAACCTTAGATGAAGATGACACTCCACAGGGTGCACTGAACAGTATATCAGTCCCATCATAATTAAATTTCATGCTGTGTGTGATTAAAAATCAGTGCTGGTAACATTTTATTATCCATGTTATTGTTATAATTCTGCTATATAACACTTTCCAATTTTTAAAAAATCCATATGCGACTACCCAAGGACATAGAGTGCCCTCCTTTATTTAAGTTACTGCAATACACAGTACAGTATTTGTATGCTGTAGAATATACATCCTTAGTCGTGTGTATATTTGGATAGTCTGTACTGCAAGTGCCTGAGGACACTGTGCATTTGATGAATCTCACAACACACGAACGTCTTACACATGATGTCAAAATACAGCGAGACTCCCCACTGAGTCTTCCTTTATATTGTTCATTTCATCTGTTGAACCTCCCTACTGAACCTCACTCTTACTTTGCCGTAGCATAGCATTTAGTCTAGGCTCTGTCTCCCCCCCCCTCCTCCTCCTCCTCCTCCTCCTCATTACATCGACTCATAAGGTCAGTCGGACCCGCCAGGACAATTCAGAGACCGAAAGACAGACGGGGAAAGAGACTCAGAAAGACAGACAGAGCTGTGTCAAACTAAAAGCTGCAGCTTTGCCATTCTGGCATGAGGAACTAAAAATGGGTCTCTTAATTAAGGTCCCTTAGCCCCATGTGTCGCCAAAGGCTGTTGCTGCTACTCACAGCCAACTAATATGGTTTTTATAAGGTCCTGGAGGAAAGTGGAGGTGAGACAGGGACAGAAGAGTAACAGGCAGAGAGAGTAACACACATCCAGACAGGCATACAACATGTGCAACTGTTAAAAATAAAGAGTTTATAACATATAAAACCTTAGATAAACCCAGCTGGCAGTTTATCAGGTAGACCTATAGTCCAGACTAAGTCAGCCTAACCCAACAGTCCTGCAGTAAATCCTCCTCCATTAAGGTGATGATGTTCAAATTGTGTTCAGACTGTTTCACCTCTGTTCCACTCTACTGTGTTGTACAGAGAGCTGTTTCTGTTATTTAGCCTCACCAACATAAATAGGGTGGAAAATTTAACAGAATTATGACTTTATTGCAGGACTGCTGAATTAGACTGCACTCATTTTAGCTAGGTGTACCTCATAAGCAACTGTTTGTTGTGGCAAGTATTTATTATGACTTGATTGAAAGTGGAACTAGCAGCTTCTGAAACACACAGTGACATTTAACCCTCAGTGGACTAGTTTCTCTTCATTTACTGAGTCCAAATGAAATGAAAGTGCATTTTTTTCCTTGCACCTTAATACATGTCTGCTTACATGTCTCATGTTGATCTGCAGAGACAGAGAATTTGTTCCTATACAGCCAATCACATTACTGTTTGTGGAAACCAGTGTCATGTGCAGGCTAGCAGCCTACTGGATGTGTAAATAGGAAACTGTTAGCAAACACCACAGAAAGGTGATAATACATCAGTGTTGTGTGTTTAGCTAGTTTTCGTTCCCCTCGAATGCCCAAAATGTAATAAAGTATTTTATTTTGTGACTGATCCGAGAATGGACGCAGTCTTGAGCCTCACGAACTGAACTGAAACTTGTATTAGATTTAATTAAGGCGGTGTTGGTTTCAGCCCTTCAGTGTAAGAGCCCAGATGCAGCATGCTAAGCTGTGGAGAGCTCAATGCTCAGAAAAACATACACATCTGAATGCTGCTCTTCACTCAGCTCAGAATTATGACACTGTCAAAGGTACTGTCAGATGAGCCAAATGTTTACAGCGAATAGATAACAGATGTGAAGCTAAATTATTTATTTCAATAACATCTTCCGTTTCTGTAGTGTCACTGCTGACAGCAGCAAGTGACGCATGGAGCAGGAAAATGTACACAGAGAGCAAGCGGTGGGGGAGAAAGAGAGGTGTGCTGTCAGCAACAGACAGTCCTAATAAACAACGGCAGCCTGGTGACTAATTAGCAATAATTTTGCTCATTGAAGCTTTGAGGAATATTTAAAAATCTCGCCTGAATCAGATTCTTGTTCTGCCAGGAGGGATGTCACAGCCAAGCCGGGGCTAAGCAATGCTGGCATGGCATCAAGAAATTCTGGTATGTGTCATCGAGAGACTCTGAATGGCCCCTAGCCCTGGAAGAACCCGACAACAGTTGGAGAAAACTTCAGGTTGTAGAAGACAGTGGTCATCAAGCACTACTTCATTTTGTGACTTTGTCCTTCCAATTAAACTGCACGTTGTTATTTCTGTAAATGGTCTGTTTGCTACTAAAGCATTTATCAGTATTACACTTAGAGAAAAAATATGACTGAGTTGCTCCTAAAATTTTCAGTATGGGGCACCAGTGCTACCAGTGGAAAGTTAGTCTGGAGCCCTGAAAACCATTTCTAAAGTACAGGGTGGATAGCCAAACAGGTTCAGGTATCAAGTTCAGCCACGTCAAACAATGGGTGACACTGCATGTCAACTGACTACATGAATCCATGCCTCCACTCTAGTCTCATTTTAAGAGCTATAAATAATTAAAACAATGAGCCTTGTAGTGGTTACGCCGCTGCCGGCAGGTGC
The DNA here is from genome assembly GCF_001952655.1 of Monopterus albus. Classification (NCBI taxonomy): domain Eukaryota; kingdom Metazoa; phylum Chordata; class Actinopteri; order Synbranchiformes; family Synbranchidae; genus Monopterus; species Monopterus albus. Next base: position 775,160 of record NW_018128001.1, read on the forward strand.
ATGACAGCACTATCCAGTGTCGATTACAGGCAAAACACCACACAAACTGATCTGCGTCAAGTTCAGGTCAGGTTCAGACATAAACAGGTCAATTTCTTGATTTGCAAAAGAAATTCTAAGATTCTACAACAATCAGTTTAATCTTAGCAGGATAATGAAGTACATGTGTATAAGCACTCCAAATAACAAAATAAGCCAATTTAGCAAACTGTTTACACATTCAGTTTTCTGGTGGTACTTCATAAATACAACTGTTTTGCAATCAAAATGTCACTTACAGCAATTATGAAATACAGTTTAAGACAGTGTTGTAAATAAGGATTCTAAATCTACTTTCTGTAAAATAAACTAAATATCTCAGGAGGGCAGAACTGCCATTTGTCACAACAAGAGCTCACGGAGTGGTGATAGATCACCAAGCTGTGTCAGGATTCACCATTTCACAATGTTTTGGCATTTAAAATATCACTAAGGTCCTCAGTGAGTTACAGTCAGGGTGAACTTGCCTTAGGTGCAGTTGCCCCAACCAGGGGCTTTTACCATAATTAAATTGTAGGTTATTTTTAACTTTTAAAAATGCACTTCACAAAGCACCAAAGTCATTTATTGGATAGTTAATTGGTCTCATAACTGTCTTAAAAACTTCAGGGGAACTCCAGAAAAGCGAATCTGAATATCTACATCTACGACAATTTGAATGACTCCGTCTGCTGAGAAAGATCATGTGGTCAGAAATTCCAAAACCCACAAACAGTCATGGCCTCCACAAACAGCTTGCTGAAGCCCCTACACTTCACCTACTCCTGTTAAACCAGTTCAGTATTGCTCCTGCGGTGAGAGGTGCCCTCGCGCCTTTCTCCTACAGTCTGATGCCAAAATGGAATGATGCTGACGCCATGTGTTAACCTAACCCCTCTGTTCTGTGTTTATGTTAAACATCACCTGGAACAAGGCATCATATATTCTGAATTTAGATTTTAGTCAAGCCTAGCAAGACTCAGCTTGATTAAAATCTGGATTTTCCCTGGTTAAGAAGAACCCCGGTGCCACTGTGGGTCCCCAAAATGGCTATTCAGATATATGACTTTATTAAAGAAAATGTGTTTTCCTCCAACACTTAATAAAAGCTGAAGTAGGTAATATTAGTAAGAAAAAGGTATTAAATCCCTGTCATTTCAAACCTGAGAAACGACATGCCTCCCACTGATCCAGCTTAATCTACGTAGAGTAACTGCCAAAGACTGATCAGCAGAATAGAGGCTTTCCCTGGTTTCCACTGCATTCTGTCATGTCAAGGCACCTCTTTTGAGAAACACTGATGCTTCACCAGGTTAAATAAAGGGAAACATTTTTCATCATCTTCCCATGTCTGCAAGGGTCCGCACTTAGACGTCCATGTGCAGGCCAAATGTGTGTGTCCACGTGGACTATTCACACAACAACAGCATGTCTAGTCCTTTACTGAATCTAGGAGAAATTTTAATAGCAGATAGTCTGATCCATTTGAGTACTTAGCTCTTCAAATAAATAAGAGACTGATTTTATCCATTCAAAATTTAATCTACAACACAAAGTGTGCAAAAAGAAAAGGGGCCTCATAAATTATATCATATCAGTCATATAATGTGAAAAAGCTCTACAGAGACCTTGCAGGGTTCAGGCAACAGAAGCAGGTTGGACAGGGAGAAGGCTGAGAGATCAGTGAAATGATAATAAAGTTAACATGTTCCAAACCACTGTTGGCTTTTTCAGTGTTTAACCAGATAATGGCTTTTCCCTAACCTTAACCAACTGTGGGAGGTTCCTGGACAGAATCATTAAATAGTGCAAAAGTAGCTTTGGTTAGTACTAACAGATAATGTATTGCAATGCAATACAGTTATTTACATAAATGCTGTAAGCGTAGGAATTGATGTTTTTATTTGCTGGTCTAATGAACAAACTATTATAAATATATGATACACATAAAAGGTTAAAAGTAATGTAAGACAGTTTCTGCTGCCAAAGCCGAGGGAGTGGAGGAGATGCATTTGCTGGTATATAATGAACAGTGTGAGGTTTCCTCCTAATAAAACCCAACAGCAGGCACACTGTTGTAATGTGTTCACAAACTCGTCTTGTGTTACTATGAACTGCAGGGGTGAAATACGACTGTAAAGGTGCTGACACTGCTGTAAACCTGCCAGGAATGAAAGAAATCTAGCACTTTCTAAATGCAGTAATTGTCATTCACTATGTATCTAGTGTGGTAAACTGTCCTTGAGATAAACTATTAAACAAGGAGTGGACACAAAGCAAAGTCATTCAGTTTTCTTGTCAGCTGTTCGGTCAGTATGTTATCTGTGCTGCACAGTATAGGTCAGACCTGGGCATTTTGCGGCCCACGTGAGGTCCATCAAATCAGAACATGAATGAAAAAGGTTCACAGGTGAACTTAAGGTCCCCGACCTACCAGGTGAGAGACAGGTGATGTTGGCCAGCTAACCCTCAAAATGTCAGCTCACGCCAAAAAAAGAGAAGTTGATGCCGAATACCATGTTTTCAACGAGAAATGGACTGGAAAGTATTTGTTTACAGAAGTCAAAGGTAAAGTGGTGCGCTTAGTTTGTGGTACACAGGTTGCTGTGTTCAAGGATTACAATTTGAATCCCCACTACGTGACCAAACATGAGGAGAAATACAAGAACTGGTCGGATGAAGAGCGCGCAAGAGAGTCGGATGCTTTGCTCGTGACACTGCATAACCAACAAAGACTTTTTACACCCAGAGATGCAGCTTTCAAGACAAGCTATGTCATATCCCACAAAATCGCCAGAAAAAATAAGCCGTTTTCTGACGGAGAGTTTATTAATTTAATGTTTGTTGGAGCCTGCAGCACTAATACGCCTGGAGAAAAAGGGCGTATATGAGAACATACCCCTCTCCCAACGCACTGTAACGAGGAGGGTTGAGGACATCGCAGGAAATCTTTGGATCTACCTACATATGTGAACAGAAACTGTGATGTAATGTTTGTTTTTACTGTTTATTACTTTTATAGGAGTATTTTCCTGTTTGACCTACACCACAATTTCATATATTTATATAAATATTTACAGAAAATGCTTATTCTTCTGATTACCAGTAGCAGCTAATCAACACATAATTTACTACTTTTTACAACGGGAGATAATGAATATTGAGCAGAATTAAGCTCAAGTTATCGTTGGTTCGGCCCTCCAACACAGTTCAGGTTTCTCATGTGGCCCCTTGTAAAAATTAATTGCCCACCCCTGGTATAGGTTAACTTGATCAAAGTGAAGCTGCTTTGTCAGAACAGAAAATCAGACTTACACAACTCACTATCTTTGCTTGAGGACACAGGTCCCAGAAGCACAACACAAGTCTTGCAGTTGCGAACATCTAGCAAACTGATGCAAATTACCACTACAAACCATGTAATGCTATATTATTAAAACACATACAGTATGAAGCTTCCTGTTATGGCAGTGGTAAACACATACTGTATCTGTATTTAATTCTGTAGCTAGATGTTCCATACAGTCAAAACATCCAGCACTCCTGCTTTGCAAAAATGAAAAGTAGTGATCTATTCTAAATGGAAACGTGAATCACTGATCACCACCAGTAAGAAAACCTGTGCACATGTTTCCAAAGTGTTCTTGTGTGACAGCAGGCAGAGGGAGCTGTCTGTGTGAGAGGGTGGAGGCAGTGCTGCTGTGAATTTAAGGTTTATTTTTCTCACCCTGGGTTATGCACCACCCACAGAGATCATAAGAGTTATTTACATAGTGTCTGCTCTCTCAATGTCACACACATTTTTAAAGTCCTTTTCTTGGCTAATCAGGGAGCATAATGTCTGAGAAGCACAGATCTTACTGAGGGTGAGGGCTTCTTGACATGAACCGGTAAGCTGATTATTTACTTCCCCCCACCCCCACCCACCCACCTGGTCTATGTGAAACAGCAGGCAAAAGTGAAAAACAATACACTACAAAACAGACTTAAAACTTCAAAAATACTTGGTCCCATACATGGACACAACTTGGACACAGTAGAACTTCATTACCCACAGCTGATGAGACGACTGGGTTCACAAGAACAAGGTAAGGCGATATTTTAACACTATTTTTAAGATTTTCTATGATGAAATATACTGGAAACTAGTCTGAAAGTCACAAAATGCAAAACTGTGCAGGTGCATTTTTAAATGTTGTAACTAATCATCTTGTAGCGACTGTCCCTTCAGTTCTACTTCCTGAGTGTGATTTTCACAACATGCAGCGCTGTCAAAGGTTTGGCCGCAGCCTCAGCCGACCAGCTTCTCTCCTGTAGGAGTTCACATGAGTCTCTTCAGACCTTAGAACTGTGCACGAACTGGGAGTGAGCTTCTAACTTCTATTTGAAGCTGTGTGCGACCTTCAATGCTATTTTCACCCTCATTGGACGGTGACATCATCTAGGAAAGGAGCTGCACTGACCAGTCGTGTATGGGGGACGATCGAGACATTATGTAGAATGAAACAGCAACACAACATCTGAGTGCATTCAGTCTGTTTCAAGGAAGCTCTCTGCTAGTGACAGGGAACCTAATTATTTATTATACATCAGTTAATGTATATTTAGTTTATTCAGCAGTGCAAACACAGAAGGTGGTCAGATTTTTTTTTCCATTGGAAAAAAGCCTTTGCCAATTATCAGTTATAGTTCTGCCATGGAGCATTATTGGTATGATTACATATAGTGTGTGCGTGTGTGTGCTGTAGGGTGCATGCCCAACTGTGTCAACTGATACGATAAGGCAGATGCTGCAGCTGCATCTTTCCACCAGTCTGTTTTACATTTAACTGGTGTTTCTGATGCTGAGCGACTGTAAAACCCACAACCCATATGTTAGTCTGCATGACTAACTAACCAATTGAGTGGTCAAGAGTAAAGAAGGCAATTTGGAAAATCAGTTTCAGCCTGTTTCTCGTTACTGCACTTGAGTCAAATGGTCCAGTGAAAAGTAAAAACCAGAGAGCGTGAAATTTTACAGGATTACATTGTTGTTTTCCTGGTCCCAGGGTTGTTAGTGCTGCCATTATCCACACCACGCTCCTTTCTCTAATGCTGTTAGCTTCTGAACAACATGTATACAAAATGTATATAGAGACACACACATCATCAAATCTGGATGAGTAAAATCTTCAAATGGACCCTTCAGATGAGTAAAAACACAGTTAACTGTGGATGGGACAGTTACTGTATATGACACTATTTCTCAGGCAGACACACAAACCTGGAGGAGTCTCCACTAGCTGTTAAAAGATAAGACACGGGGGAAAATGGAAAATTAAAGTTTTTTTTTCTTTATTTTGTGTTACTTATTCATCTACTTTATATTTCATTTGTATTTTGTGGCATTCATGTGGACGGCAAAGTAAGAATTTCATTGTACAGGGAAACACGTTTCTGTGCATATGACAAACACTTTGAACTTTGACCTTCATGTTTTGTATGAATTAATCTAACAAGATGCAACATGTTCATTGCTGAGCTTCTGATTTGCTGACAGGTAGATTTTGTTTTGTTGGGAGGCGACAGTGGTGCGGTGGGTAGAGCAGTTGTCTCCCAACCGGAAGATTGAAGGTCGAATCTCGGTGCCTCCAGTCCACATGTCGAGTGTCCTTTGTGAAGACACCAAACCCCCCGTTGCCCCCGAAGGTTAGAGCCATCAGTTGAGTTGGCGCTGCAGATGGCTGCCTCGGTTCTGTACCGGAAACAAATTCTTTGCGTGTAACATACTTGGCCAATAAAGGCGATGATCCTCATCTTTACCACTGGATGGAGCCAGGCTACTTGCTTCCCCTGTAACCAGCTTTTATGCCACGTTAAGCCAACTGGCTGCATGCTGGTCTTCTATTTAATCAACAGATATGAGAGTGGTATTGATCTCCTCAGCTAACTCTTGGCAACAAATATGGCTGGGCAATAAAACAATCTCCATAATTATTATGAGAAATATTTCCACAGTAAGGATTAGAATCCAATGAGTAATTTTCAAAAAATATATCTATTGTGCAACTGGCTCATCCCTCTGCACAGTCACTCCGTTGGGCTATTGTAATAGGCTTACATAGTAAAGAAGCAGGGCACGCTCACGCACACACACTGTGGGAAACAATACCTAACAAGTGTGAGGAGAGTCACAAGGCCGCACATGACAAGCAAGTTGTGGCAAAGAGGTCACACAACATCTTAGGGCAGAGAGAAACCAAGCCAAGGGTCGGCCATCAGCCACCGTCACGCCATCGGTGACCATCTGTTGGGACTCGTCTTCCCACACCGTTGGCACTAGTCGGCCCCCGTTGAATTGGCGCCAGCCCATTGGGTCTCACTGAAGAGAGAGAGACCCCTCTGATTGGCTGTTGAGCTTAGTGAATTAGTGCATGAGAGGAGAACAGATCAGGAAAGCCCCTTCATCCTGTTACTGTAGTGTCCATGATTAAGCGTGGTTTCTCCTTGTTTGTCGCCTCCACGACCTCCTTTCTTCTTCCACAACCAAAAGACCAAAGGCAGAGAACGGCAGCGTGATTTGCAGCTTCTTATCAGACGTATTCTCCATTAGAAGCAGCTGAAAACAGCAGCTGTGTTGAACAGTTGCTTTGTTTATAACTTAAACTTCAGCATTCTAGCTCTTCTTGCTTCCTTTTCTGGATGGTAAATACTGATACCGCCACCTGCTGGTAGGGGGCGCTATCTCTGTCACGTCGGCACAGAACATACAGTACGTGCTAGTCGCCGTTGGATGACGTTTGTCTTGTGTTCAAGTGTCAGTTTTTTAACCAGACTGGCCCAGACGACACTGACGATGCAGAGGTCAGCTTGGTGTAGATACGAAAACTGTTGAGATCTTTAAAACTGGATAAACAACTGAATTTAAAATATGCAGGCAACCTGTGGCAACAAAACTTTGAAAAGTGATGTGACCAACACACCCTGTATACAACCAAAGTCTGCTCCCCAGCTGTAGCACTGGTCACATATGTGAGGAGCTCCACAGGAAACAAAGACACAGTGATATCATATTTCATAGTAAAAGACATAAGAGATCTCTGGGTACAAAGTCCCAGGACAGAAACACTTCTATAAACAGTGCTGCCTCAGCTTTACACATAAGGCAGGAGAAAAATGGAAGAAGAGCAACTTTACACACTCTGTCACGACACAAAGTGATATGAACGAAGGCAGAAAAAGACTGAGTGGAAAATCTTTTATAGCCTCACCGGTTCTGTCTGATAGACGTGGCCACATCCCGAGGCCAACGGGGACAGAGATGGAGAGGCAGCGATGGCACCGGAGTACGCAGCCCACTGTGTAAACACATGCTGTGGTCTCTTATATCTGCTCTGCTGCTTCCCAGAACCTGAAGTCATCTCTGGGTCGTGCATCATCACACTCCCTAACCCTCAGTCATTCCACTTACCATTCAAATCTCTCTGGAGACTTTGAATTGAGCACCAGGCCTCAGCACAGAACCAAAACTAACCTTCACTCTGCTACTTGATGCAGCAGTGCTCAAGATTATAGGCCAGGGCCAAGTTTACAGCCATAGAATCACTCTGTGCGACAGCTCTGACAAAATACTGGTGTGTTTCGTTTTACACATGGACGGCAAGTTGAATGGAAAACAAAGAAAACGTCCTCTACCACGGGGGCTTTTATCTTCAAGTACATAATTGCCACATCTATTAAATAAGACAATTTCGCCTAAACTGTGCAACCAATTAAAGCCCAACAGGCTTAAACAGAGGCAATAAAATGTACTAACAGAGTTTACTGTAGTTTATTTGATGAAGGTCAAAATTATAAAAACACATTTATAGATGAGGATACAGCCGTAGCCATTATGCTCATAATTGGTATTAACTGCCGCAGTGGCCGCTCCCTACTGGGCCCACCGGTGTACACAACATCCACAAACACTTCTACACAGTGGGTCAATAACTAAACTCTTGTGCATAGAGGTGCAGAAGTAGGCTAGTGCAGGTAGAGAGGTCCAGTTTTAGACAGTAGTTGTGGCAGAGACACTGGTCTGTGCCTGGTCTTACTGGTCCAGCTCCTTCTGGCACTACTTCACTATTTCCGACAGTGAACTTCACTCAACTGGTCTGACAAACCTCCGCTGCAGAGCATGTGATAAAATTCACAAATATCCCTCCCAGCCACCTAATCAAGACGAGCTAGCAACGACAGCTCTCAGGGGAAGCACAACTTTGTGGTCACCACAAGTTTCTACTCGAAGCACATCCAGCCTGACTCACAGCAGGTGAAGCTTACACGGCTACGCACCAGTGCTTGAATCTAGGCCTGCACAACCGGAGGAAAATATGCCACGTGCAATAACACTGTTCAATATTGTGATGATGATATGACTTGTGCTAATAAATAAATATCTGTGTTTTAGCTATACATAATGTGTAATGACATTTTAGAGAAGGAGCGAGTCCATTAAGACGTAATTATGAAAGAAGCTTTACCTACCATGCTTTGTCTTTTTACAGGACTTCATCAGGCTGCTCATTATCATCATTGCTCTCCTGTGAATCTCAGACCTTCTTGTTTACACAGAACTGGTCTGTGATATTTTCATGACATGAAGTAGGATGTCTCCTTTAAATACATAAAATATCTAAATAGGTACATAGTGACTGTCTCAGCGCTGCCTCGTCCACTGTGAATTTCTCCCTGTATGACTGTTAAACTCTGGTACAACCACTGAGTGCAGAAATAAAGGGCTCTGAGGGACTGAAGCTGGAAATTGAAGTTTATTGTTATTGTTTTGGATTATTTAATGTGTTTGGGCTGTCAGACTTCATTGCAGTTATATGCTGTTGCCTAAGACAAGCCATTTGTGGTACAGGAACACAAAATATATGCCACCACACAACAAGTGGAGCCAGGTATTATCGTCATCATCACGCTGGTGTGTTTTCAACAGCTGTTCGAAATACAGCCCATTCAAAACTCACGGTCTAGTGTCAGAGATGTATGGCTGCCCGTCTGTTATCAAAGCTGTTCCTCTGAAGATTTTCAGAGCAGCCTCTGTGTTGTCATCAAACAGCAATGCTAGACTTATCAGCACCACAGTGTTGCACTCAACACGTAGGCAATGAGTTGTTTTGTGGTAATTTTTCAGCTATCACAGATAGAGAATCTCAGGGAGAAGGCACGCCGGTTCTTTATCTAAAACGTATTCAGCTACAGCGGGCAAACAATGCATGAAATAAACTCACTGCTGAAAAAAGCAATGAAAAACTGGTGATGATGATAGCAGATAAAAACTGCTACAGCAAAAGTTAGAGAGCACTAAAAGGACAGACAGGGAAATTTAAGAAAGGAGTTTGCTACAATGAGGGAGAAACAGAGAACACATTTCCTGAAGTCCTGAACTTTAATCTAGATTAGTTCACTAAACCATACCCTAGGTCTGACAAACAAAGAAAGGGTTACATGAAAACATCTTTATCAACATCTTTATCCTGCTGTAAACAAATGTGACATTAACAGAGTATCATCTTTGAAACTGAGGAATTTGATTAAACATTGTTGTTGAGTACCAGTTCTCCTATCCGCCACAAAGAATGAGTCATTTGTGTACTTGTGAGGTAAACTCTGAGGAAATGAAAAACCTGAGTCACAGTACACACCTACTCCAGCTTTAGACCGCAGGCTGTGATGAACCACCAGCCTGCGAAGGTCAACTGCACTTTTATGTTTGTGTCTTTTAGTATGCGTGTACAGTATACAGTACAGTAAGTGGGTTACACCTACCTGTTGCAGGATCAGAATGACATACTGGGTCCAAACTGGTGTGGCACATTTAATTACAGGGGTTACCTGTGCAAAACATATTTATGACAAACTGTCAACACTGTTCATCTAACACTCAGTGTGCATCTGCTATTGCTCCTGACGGTGGCCTCAACTTAAACAGTTCTACTATAAACATTTAGCAATACTTCACTGTGAACACTGAGTGCTCAAGGACAGAAAACATTTCCTTCTACTTTATGCTTTTATTCCACTACACTTTGGAGGCAAATGTACTTTTTAGATACTACTTAATTCGCAAATTCAGATTATTGCTAGAAAATATAAACCAACAAATAAATCATCTATTAGAGATTAGGCTACCCAGCAATATAGAAAATAAACATTTTGAATTCAGAACCTGTGCTTGAAACCCTGTGGTAACATTAATTCTAACTGTACTCAAGCAAAAGAGCAAACTACTTCTTTCACACTGTTAATCTGTACAGTATAAACACACAAAGTTGTTTACAGGTCACAAATGAACCTACAACCAAAAGAACTACTTGGGTCGGTACCCTTTACAAGGCTGTACTGACTTCAAATGACCACTGACAGTAAATGTTAGCACTTTTACTAGCCTCGGAACTGCTTATGCTAATGCTAAATGCCAATCGCTAACAAGCATCAACCTGCAGCGTAATGCTAGTCACTAGGGCTAATGGCTAATGGCTAATTGTTCCAGCTCTGACACATATCCCAACCATGTACGTAAAATCTTATTCACATGATATTTATGTACCCACACCCCAAAGAAATGTTTGAATGATTTACAAGGTTTTAACCTGTATTCTGTGACCCTGTCAATTCTTCTCCAGCACTCTTACCAGTGCATTTTTTTTTCTGATGATAATCAAGAGCCCTGCTCCTGTCGTCCACTAACGTTCACTCAACGGTTATCACTGTTGACCGTGAACTAGGCTGTAATACCGCGAGAACCACACGGACACAGCTCACAGCGCCCCCTGCTGACCAACACAAACAGCTGCAGTCACAAGGAATACAGCAAAACTACAAAATGTCTTTTGATTTGGAATGTTATTTTTTGTTTTGTCTGGGGGGTTAATACTACTATTTCTGCCCGTTGATTACTTCAAACTGTAACTTAAATATAGACTAACTTAAAAAATAAATAAGATCAATATAAACTTAAACAGTTCAGACTAAAGTTGGAGATTTTGACTGCAGGGACCTCTTCAGGAACACAGGATCCAAGATGAAGGGCCTATCACAGCTTAACATTTCAAACACGAGTCATTAAATGAATAATGAAGACATTGAGTAGACACAGAAACAGTGGGAATCTAAAATATGAAATATATTTTGCTTAGTTTTAGTATTAATCTAAATAATAGAAACAAAGAAAAACTGCTTAATGAGAAGATGTGCACAAATGTTTGACTGGTGCAGTGCATTAATGTACCCAACTATAACTCAGTATTATATATTCTGAGATGGGCCCTTCAGCAATATGAATACTTTTACTTTTTGTAGGCTACTTTAGGTATTTGCAGCTAATACATTTGCACTTTTACTCAAGTAGAATTTTGAATACAGGACCGTTACATGTGTGGTATGGCCACTTCAATGAACTGAGTACTTCTTACACCACTGATCGGCCTGTCTGTCTTTGAATACATGCTTGCTTGTTGGGACATTACGTTTTCTCTGTGGTTGTTGAAAGGGTAGCATGAGAGAGATCTCGCCTCTCTAGCTTCAGGTTACCTTAGCCAAGGAGATACTTGAGCATGTTTTTATTGACACATTCCATATAGGGCTGTTAATGAAAACAAAAACAAAACCAAAACCTGTGCTGCTTTCTATGTGAAGTGCTGCTGTCAGATCTCCTGGCCTTGCACCCCAATGGAGCTGCAGCAGTTCTAACTAATGAGTCAAGTCAGGCCCACTGGATCCTATAAGCTCTCCCCAGGCTTCTGTGCTTGTATGTAATTTGTGCTGTAAACATCTCCCCATCTCTCTTGACCTTTATCACTCCAGCTGGGCTGCAGAAAATACTGCCAAACAAAATCCACCAGGCTGCCAACTCTGTTCTGGCTTACACCACCAGTAATATCTGAACAAGTTCTGTGAAACTATATTTTCCTTTGGTCGTTGAATTGCTAAGTGAGGTCTTGACAGTGTTAGATGATAAATATGTTTCCCTTTAATTTCCTCTCACCAATGCTTTTGCAGCACACAGCTACTGTATACTGAGCAGTGTGATATCTGTTCCGTCTGTATATATCTGATTTTACTAATATTAATCATACTCTGGCTTCCACTCAGTAGCAATGAGAGACTACAGCTGTGCTAGCGGATCTGTCAGGCTGTAGTTAGACACCATGGCGCTTTGAGCTACAGTATGTTCAAGTTTCTGCATTCTAACACAACGGGCCTCATTCACCATTACCTTTCTGAGCTTTAGCTTAAATTTGTTCTATAAGAAAAGTCAACATTTGATTCGTGATGAGTGCTCTTACAACGATAAATCCCATTGTGTTTGTAAAAGCGTGTGCCAGTTGTTCCTATTTAGTATCAGTAAACGGCCACCGATGCACATAAAAGGGCATGAGACTGCAAGGCTGTGTGCACACACAGGAGTCTCACATAGAAATGGAAAAGAAAACTACATGGAGTGTGCAAACTCAAGGCATGTTACTGAACAGAAATCAAGAGGGAACAAAACATCCAGACACAGTGGTACAAACTGAGGAAAGGCTGGGTCAGAGTCTCCAAGAGACTCGGGTCAAAACACAGGACAGGCACAGAGGGTGAGTCACCAGGGATTCTTTCTTCTATGCCAATCTGACAGAGGGTAAATACTGGCTGCTGGCTTAAATACACTGTGGTTACACAGGTGGAATGTAGGTGAGTGTGAGCGGAGCAGGTAGTAAGAGCGGGAAAAGAAGAACAAAGATAGGACACGACAGGGAACACGTGGGGTGGAGCCAGGACAAAGACTGGGATTCTGACAGGACAAGAAGTCTCAAGTGAGAACATATGCTCTGTCCGGAGGTGAAAAGCGGAACGGGCATGGAGACATTTAAACACACACAAAAAAAATGTTTAAAATAGTTTCTAAAAAAGAAAACATATAGCCAGCGTAATGTACGAGTGCTGAGTGTTTGATTGTTAATGGTGTGACTCCTATGTACTGACCATGTAGTACATTTCACCTTCTGATGCTAGTCTGTTGGTGACAGAGATGTATTTTACTTCTCATTCCCCCTGAGGAGTCCTTGTATTTTTATGTTCTCCCTGATTTGCCATCTCTTGACCCGGGAGGGAGAAGGACACAGACAGACTTTGGCAAAGCAGACTTTCCTTTGTCCGTTAGCTGGTGTTCACTGCGACTGTTGCACAGTCCTCTCCTCATGCTTTTCTCTCCATTCTTAATTTCCTCTCTCTCTCCCTCACTTCTCCTCACATCTCATCTGCCCCACTGCAGTACAGCAAATTTTGCCCTGAAAATAATTTCTCCTCTCTGCTTCCCTCCTGTTTTCTCGTCTCATTTTGCCTCCTCCTGGCTCAACCCCTCTGATCCTGCACCCATTGGGAGCTAACACATCCTCTGATATCAGCTCCTCTGTTTGACACGCCTCCTCAGGGACACGAGAGAGAGGAAGGGAGAAGAAGACGATGAGGAACAGTATGATTTCACTGATGCCTTAAACAGCACTGTTTTTGAAACAGATGACTCGGTCTCTGCATCTCAGTGCCCGAGGCGAGAAACGTGGCAACATGACGTGGCACGGGTCACACTGCTTCAAGTGACAGTGTGTGTTCAGATGAACACAACCCACACAGACTCAGGTCCAGAGAGACAACACAGCAACAGACTGACCCCAGATACACTCACTTTTTGTTTTCTTTGGTCCAAGCCACTGTTTAAATTCATGATAATCTTTTAATATTGCACCAGCATTTGCAAACAAAACTCATGCTTAAACAATAAGCAGCTAATTTACAGCTGTGAGCAGCACCATAATAATGTAATTCAACTTAATTTGTCATTTTTCATGTTTGCTTTCTTACAGTCACAACAAAATGAAAACAATTGGAAGCCTTCGCAGAACACACCAGTGGACAGCAACATCCAGGTCACTGATATTCAATTGTGAAAAAGACTGCGGCTGTCTGCCTTGCACATTCTCTGCACCATGATAGACAGGAGTCACACAACATAACTTTAGTTAAAAATGAAATGTAGGTCAAGCTGAAACAAGTGAGTGAATAATTCAGCGACACCCGTGTGGTAGGATGGCAGAGCGCTCCCAGCCCAGCTCGGTCATACAGAGAGAGACTGTTTGGAAGCACTCTGGATTTGGGTTGGAACGGCAAAAATGTGGGACTTCAAGATAAAGTTGTGTAGCTACATTTCAACACTAGTGGTTTGATTATTATTTATTACTTCCTGTTTCATATCAAGGAAAACAGCTGTTGCTCCATGTTTATCACAGCACAGCTCACTGAGCACTGACTGTCAGTTCTACATACTGTAACCTGATTATTTTGTAATACGTAGGCATAGCAGAGCTTTTAAGCCATGTTTATGTTGAAATACATATATAGTCGTGTCTCTCCTTGTATTGTTTGCACTCTTATGGACATAATGCACAAAAATAAATAATCAAATAGTCGAACAGAAGTGTTGTTAGAACATCGTTTTTGACAGGTGGCCAGTCTATCACAGGGCTGACACACGGAGACAAACAACCTGCACGTGTTTGGACTGTGGGAGGAAACCCACACTGGCATATGGAGAACACGCAGACTCCAGAAGAACCATGTACACTGGACAATCAAAATAATCACGTCATGAAAAAGGAGAGCCAACTCCTCAGGACAGGACGCCTGCATCTGAAGGACATGGAACAGGGGCCTCTTCAGGTGGTTTGAAAGAAGCCACCCATCAGTACTAAACAGAGGATGTGGTCTACAAATCAAATCAAATCAAATCAAATCAAATTTGTATAGCGCCAAATCACAACAAAAGTAATCTCAGGACACTTTACAAAGTAAGGTCTAGACCTTACTGTTATCAATATTATTACATAGGGAAAACCCAACAAATCCCCCTTGAGCAAGCTCTTGGCGACAGTGGGGAGGAAAAACTCCCTTTAACGGAAGAAACCTCTGACAGACCTCGGCTCTTGGTGGGCAGCCTTCTGCCTCGACCGGTTGGGGTGAGTGGATAGAGGAGAGAGAGAAGAAGAAAAGCAACAAGACACAACAATCAAACACTGATCAGGTCGATGTGGCTGGTGACTGCTCGTCAGAGACATAGAGCCCCAGGGCCAGGGCAACCTGTAGAAAGGTACAGGGAGAGAGAGAGGACACACTACGGGAGAGAGGAGACACAAAGTTAGTGATGTGTAATGGTGGCATATAGAAGAATAGAGAGGAGAGGAGAGGAGAGGAGAGCAGAGCAGGAGGGGAGGGGAAAGAAACTCAGAGCGTCATGGGCCCCCCAGCAGCCTAGGCCTATAGCAGCATAACTAAGGGAAGGCTCAGGGTCACCTGATCCAGCCCTAACTATAAGCTTTATCAAAAAGGAACGTTTTAAGTCTAATCTTAAAGGTAGAGAGGGTGTCCGCCTCCCGAACTAAGACTGGGAGTTGGTTCCATAGGAGAGGAGCTTGATAGCTAAAGGCTCTGCCTCCCATTCTACTTCTGTGGACTCTAGGCAACACAAGTAAACCTGCACTATGAGAGCGAAGTGCTCTGTTAGGATGATAAGGCTCTACGAGGTCTTTAAGATACGATGGAGCCTTGTCATTAAGGGCTTTGTATGTTAGGAGAAGGATTTTAAATTCTATTCGGAATTTTACAGGGAGCCAGTGGAGAGAAGCTAATATGGGAGAGATATGATCTCTCTTGCTAGTTCCTGTCAGTACTCTGGCTGCAACATTTTGGATTAACTGGAGGCTTTTTAGAGATCTGTTGGGGCATCCTGATAGTAAAGAGTTACAGTAGTCCAGCCTGGAAGTAACAAATGCATGGACCAGTTTTTCAGCATCAC
>NW_018128001.1:791337-817195 GCF_001952655.1 Monopterus albus
CGTGACTAACTTCAGTTTGTGTGGAACATTTGTCATTAACATGAACAAATTGAAATCTTTCTGATAAATAAGATTTGAACCAACTTAGCGCAGTTCCTTTAATCCCAATAACATGTTCAAGTCTCTGCAGTAAGATGCTGTGATCAATGGTGTCAAAAGCAGCACTGAGATCTAAGAGGACAAGTATGGAGACAAGTCCTTTGTCCGAGGCTAGGAGAAGATCATTGGTGACTTTCACCACTACAACACCACTCATCAGCTAGTGCAGCCTGGCATCCCCATCCACACCCTAACAACCCACATATGACTTCAGTGGAACCCTCCACCAGCCAGTCAGAATGGAAGAAGCTTGTCAGGTGAGGTGTGTTCACATCCACCTGCAGCACAGTGGAACTCCTCATACACCAGCTCAGCTACTCCCAGCACTGTTCTGAAAGATTGTACCACTTAATTCCTATCAGACAAAAGCATTACCATCTTATCTGTTGTCTCAAGCAAACGGATTAATCGCTCACACACCTTGTGGGACGAGAGAGGAAATCGAGACCCGTACTCAAAAGTGTACCCGCACAAATACAGCTTACACAAAGGGCTCACACACATACTGTAAAAACATGGATGTATGAAAACACTTTGTAGGTCCTGACTGGCACATGAAACATAAACAGTCAATGTCATACACATGGTCACAAAACCAGAGACACACACACACACACACACACACACACACACACCCTGTCTGGCATGGCAATGTGTTGCTTGGCATTCTGCAAATGTCAGAAGGATAGTGTTCACAAATTCAGCCCGGCACCTGGGAGATTACATTTTATCAACATACAAATGAGAACTGCTTCATACGACACTGGGCACTGTGACAGAATACTAACCATGGCTGAGATGATAGGAAAACGGCGTCTGGTCCTCACACCCTCAAAGGCTGTTGAGGGTTCAGAGCTGGTCACAGGCTCAGGGTTAGGGTTAGGGGCTACAGGGTGCAATAAGTCAGTGAGTGTTCACACAGCTACACAAAGACCAATGAGTGTGTGTGTAGTATTAATCCAGCCGAGCTGTGACGTGGCTGTTTGTTGCCTGTAGTGTCAGTGTAGTTGAATATGAAAGGAGAATAATCAAAATGCCAGAGACTGATGCTCGCTGGTATTTATTTTATCTGCAATCCAAAGACTGAGATTAAGCTGAAATGGCTGCAGGACAGCACATATTGTTACCCTAATCTTAACACTGGAAATACAGTAGCATAGCTAACTACCCATGTGTCACAAAGCCAGAGTGAACACACAGCTGAGTCCTACTTTAATCTTATGAACCACCAGCAATGGCTTTCACATGGTCATTCATCGAAGGCATGAGTGGCCCATTTCTATCACAAGGCCAGGCAGGTCAGTATAATGATTGACCAACCACATCTGCTTGAAATTACATTTTTATAAAACCAATTTGTTTTCCCGATTGCTTTGATGAGTGTGTACAGAGTGCAGGACAGCAGGGAGCGGGCCTCACAGAGCCCTGCTTGTGGTCGGGTGTAGGCAGCAAAGCACTTTGGCCAAGGCTACGGAAAGACAGTGGTGTGTGTTAAATGTCGTGTTTCCAAGTGACTGTTGATTCTTCAGTATTAAAACAAACCCCCAGTCTTTTCTTAACCAGATCAGGTGCTGTGAATCTAAAAAAGATAAGCAGCTGAACATTTCCTTCACTGAGGTATTTGGGAACATTTCTGCTGCTAAATCTAATGTTTCCAGGGAACATACGCCACATGACACCACCTCAAACAAATCAGGTCACCATTTTAAAATGTCCACTACATTGTTTTATGACCAAATACCTGCATGACTATTGCTATTCCCATCAGCAAACATTAGCATGCTAACACGCTAAACTAAGCTGGTGAACATGGTAAACACTTGATGTCTGAGCATGTTGCTTGTAGTTCAGTAGTCTCACACAGCTGCCTGTAGATACTGTGGTCTTTCACTGAGTGCTGCACCTTGACCAGTTTGGAAAATGGCTCATTGCTGCTCATTTTCAAGCCAGGAGGAACTCTCTAGATTCAGAGGCATTCTTTGGTGTTATATACAGTGGTGTGAAAAAGTATTTGCCCCCTTACTGATTTCTTATCTTTTTGCATGTTTGTCACACTGTAATGTTTCAGATCATCAAACAAATTTATATATTAGTCAACGATAACACAAGTAAACACATCATGCAGTTTTTAAATGAAGGTTTTTATTATTAAGGGAAAACGTATTTGGGAACATTTCTGCTGCTAAATCTAATGTTTCCAGGGAACATACGCCACATGACACCACCTCAAACAAATCAGGTCACCATTTTAAAATGTCCACTACATTGTTTTATGACCAAATACCTGCATGACTATTGCTATTCCCATCAGCAAACATTAGCATGCTAACACGCTAAACTAAGCTGGTGAACATGGTAAACACTTGATGTCTGAGCATGTTGCTTGTAGTTCAGTAGTCTCACACAGCTGCCTGTAGATACTGTGGTCTTTCACTGAGTGCTGCACCTTGACCAGTTTGGAAAATGGCTCATTGCTGCTCATTTTCAAGCCAGGAGGAACTCTCTAGATTCAGAGGCATTCTTTGGTGTTATATATGCCATGCCACAGTCGTCTGAATGACACAGGATGCATGTAAATAAAGGCAATAGATCACCTCAGCTGTGTTTTCTGTCCACTACTCCTGGTCAGGGCTGTGGGAGGCCCTTCCCTTTATCCCAGCATACAGTGGGTCTGACCCAGAACAGACACACACTCTCACATTAACAGGCCATGTTGACTTTGTCCACTGTGTAGGTCAAAACACAGCAAAAAACATAAAGTGGCTCTGAAGTGCTATGTACCATGTACAGGAGATGTTTAAGGTACCAGCAGTATGGCAGCAAGTCCCTCTACTAACAAACGCCTTCTTTCCTCATATAGAGGAAAGTGTGGATCATATGTTTTCAGATGGGTCAGAATTGTGACACTGCAGGTAAAACAACAAAACCACAAAAGCACACAGTGAGCAGGGGAAGATCAAGGCGGCCAGTCAGGGAAGAGGAGGGAGAGACAGGCGGAAAGGAGGAGGTAACAATATGTCCACACTAAACTGTTGTGGAGGTCAGATAGTGTGAAAGCTAATGGATTGATGTCAGAAATGATGACTGTAGTACAGGATGAGACGCTGATCCCCAGATGCTTTTTACAGTGAGCTGCAGCGTCAGTTCTGAATCCCTGAACAACTCATGAAACAGATGAGATATTGATGTAGCAATACGCTGTTTCACAGCTATCAATATCTGATTTATTCTTTTCTATCATACACTTCAATCTCTCTCTCTGTCTTTGTGTGTGCGTGCAATTTATTTTCCCATCAATATGTAAAGTATTAACGTTGTATATGATGCGTCTTGAGCCATTTGATTCAAAGAAGTGCAGCCCATACAACCGAGGCTGTAGTGTGATGTACACAGATGGAGGTGGGAAGGAGCTCGGCTCCTTTCATCTAAGATCTGCTTCTCTAAAGTATGTGATGTGTGAGTATGTATTGCATTGTAGTGTAGAGTGACAGCACTATAATAATGTTCATGAAAGTACACGTGAAAGAGAGATGGGTCTGATTACCATGATGGCAAATCAGAGATGCATGAATAAATAACAAACGTTACAGAGGAGTGGGGAAAACTGACCTTATAACCTTTTGAAAAAGGCCACTGCTTTATAAAGCATGTTTGATTTAATTGCTTTCACTTGCAACCCTGCATTTTCAAACCCCAGTGAGGTCCAACGCTGCGGCGGTGAACAGGCTGAGGGAAGCACAGGTGGTCCAGGTGATCACTTCCTTCTCCAGTATGTTCAGTCCCAAAAGCTGAACCCAGGGATAGCAACTGTTAAGACTACTGATTTGTTGGGTTTTCCCTATGTAATAATATTGATAACAATAAGGTCTAGACCTGACTTTGTAAAGTGTCCTGATATGACTTTGTTGTGATTTGGTGCTATACAAATAAAATTTGATTTGATTTGATTTGATTTACTGAGACCAATGCTGTTATCAGTTCTGCTCATCGGTCCAATTCATTATTGAGTCCTGATCCATTTTCTGTGTAGCACACAACAGAACCTACACAGGTTTCCAGCATCAACACAGCTGTTTTCTGATCAATCTTTGCAAAAGAACAAAAAGATGCATTTCTGTGTGTATATATAAGGCATACATACCATAAATGTCACAATACAAAACAAAAACCTTTCTTTAGTTCAACAGAATGAGTCCTCTAGTCTTCCTTCTTCAGCTGTGTGGCATTCTTAACTGTGCCATCCACACACACTTCAAATGACAGGGCTCGACACGACAGGTAGAAGCTTGTCAATAGCTGCAGCGTTTTAGAGGAGAGAAACAGAACTCATTATGTGGTTTACAACAGCACCGGAGGGGTGGGTAGGGCAGGCGAGAGGGGGAGGGGGGTGAAAAAGAAGTGAGAGAGAGAGGGAGAGATGTAGAGAGCGTGGGGAAAAAGACTATTCACATCCCTCTGGTGGAAGATGCAAGGTCAAGAACACTCAGCGTGACAAGATGAGTGATTGGAGAGGAGTTTAAAGCTGAATCTGTTCCATTAAAATTGCTGGGAATCAGACAAGTGTGGCGCCTTTGTGCAAGTCTGTTCGCACTTCACAGCAAGACAGACAGATCGGGATCACTAGACAGGCTGACAAACAGTCACATTTACAGCTGCATAATAAGGAAAGCTCTTTAAATCCAATCCTTTCCAAATGTTGCCTGGTTTGTGCTCATCATGGAGACAGGCAGCGTACAAACAGCAGTGTGTGATAGCTGCTGTGGCCCATTAAAGGCCCATTAAAATGCAGCGATGCATTTTGTTTTTCTCTGTATTTGTGTGTGGTGTTTACAAAAACTCTCTTTGCTATATCTCTTTACACCCACGAGTTTCCAAGTTGAGCCAAATGTTTTACAGTGGACACCTGAGCAGCTCTGTCTGTAGCTTTAAGTGCCTCATGCAAGGATGATTTAGCGGTGCTTGGAGCAGGAAGGAAGAATACTTTGCTCAGTTTACCCCATCAAATTCTCTGAATTGACACTGGCACCTGTCTTTATATACCACACACTTAGTGGTCAGTTTATTAGGAACACCTGTCTCAAACCAGGTCCGTCTAATCCAATGCTCCTGCAGTAAAAGCTCCTTCATATTCAGTTAGTGTTCGGATGGTCCCCAGAGGTGTTGGTTCACCTGTATGACTACGGTGGAGGCTGCAGATTGTGCTGCTGCTCAGCTGGACTGTTACAAATAAAGCAAAACTACATAAAAACTGCTTTTTGATTTTGTACTTCTTTGTAGCGTTGACGTGGTGTCTAGCTGAGATGCTGAATGAGGACTCAGCCATCATCACGGTGTTTCTTCAGCTCCCTAAGAAGCACGTCACATGTGACTTGAAGGCTGCCCCCAATCTATCAACCCAGTTCACTGACACAGTGGGAAGGTGTGGGGCGCCGCTGCCAGGTTTAACAAATTGGGGACACAGATGCAGACCACAGACAAGGAGGTTACAATGAAAAGTGAACACAGCTGGAACACAGATAAGCAGATGACTGGCACCCAGGCAGGTCAGCAGGAGGAGGCGGGTAGGAACAGTATGAACAGGTATGAAGACTGACAATGACATGTCGACTGGTAACAGAAACACACGGGGTGACTGACACTGGCTGGTGAAGACGACAGGAACTAACACAAAACACAGGTAAATGGCAGGCAAGAGGAGTCCAACACTGAACCCAGCAGAACGTAGCTGGGTCACAAACAAACCAGAGGGAGGAACAGGCCAAGATGTGGTCACAGGAGCAGAAAGAGCTCCCACCACACCAGGACAGCCAGGTGAACAGCTCAGACATGGGCAGACAAATAATCAGCCCCAGGAGCAACTAGAGACCATAGACACGAACAGGGAGCTAAGATGGGTTCCTGACCAGAGAGCGAGTGACACCAAGCAGGGGCAGGGTCTAAGAGAGTAACTGGTCCAAAGCACAGAGATCTAATGCTGGACAGTCGAGTACTTTGAAGACAATCTGGCAGTGAGTGAATACTGAGAACTTTTGTGCTGGCAGGTTGATTACACCGATTTAAGAGTCTAACATAATGAGGAAAAACACGAAGTGGAGACTGGACAAAGACTGGGCTCACGGCAGGCACAGAGAAAACAAGTAAAAGTGGCCGTGCAGTGGTCTGTGTTTCACAGAAGTTAGCAGCGTTCACACGGAGTGCGTCTGAAACGCAAATGCTACTTACGCTTAAAAAAAAGACAGAAAGAAAGAAAAATTAAAATCAGCATTATGAATTATGGAGACGTATAATTAAACTAAATGTTTAACATCTTAATGAAAATGAAACAGAGTATGTTTTCTGGTCATTCAGGTTCTGTAACTGACTACGGTCCTGGGCCCTGCACCTCACACCCATGGAAAAACATCTGGGGTGTTATTACTGAAAGGAATTTTGATAAACACATCAATTCAGCGGTGAAGGCAAGCTGCTTCCAGTTGAGACTGTTAAGCAAAGTCAAGTCACTTCTTTCTTTTAGTGATTTTGAAATGGTGATCTAGGCTTTGATCAGCTCCAGGCTGGGCCACTGCAATGCGCTGTACTCTGGAGTTGATCAGTCTCCCTGTCTTGTCTCCAACAGGTTCAAAACGCAGCTGCTCATCTGCTGACAAATTCTCTCAGAACCCGTTCTGGCTTCCAATCTGTTTTAGAATCGATTTTAAATTACTGTCATTCATTTTTAAGGCGCTTAATGGATGGAGCCCTTCTTACCTCCTGCAGCGGAACAAGCCAGTGACATGGAATCTGTTTCTTTTAGACATACCTAGATACAAGCGCTGGGGTGATCATGCTTTCACCATAAAGGCCCCAAAACTATGGAGCAGTTTACCTATTAATATTAGATCTGTTAGTCCTTATGTCTCTGCTTAAACCCATTTATTTTTCAGAGCATTTGGATCATAGTAGAGCTGACATGTCTGCTCTTCAAGTGTTTTACTGTCCTTTGCTTTTATTTAATTTTATTGTGGCTTATGTAAAGCACTTTGGTCAACACACTGTTGTTTTTCAAGTGTTATATAAACACATTTTGGTTTGACTATCTATAGGTTCATGTTACCCCCCATATATTCTCCATATCCTGTGTTTTCATCAACCAAGACAATTTGAAGTGAAGAAATGTCAGCTGTTGTTCTGGGCTCAATAGGTATTAATGCTTGTGAAAACCAGGCAGACTCGGTGCCCTCTCTTCCTGCATGACGATGGGCA
Organism: Monopterus albus; assembly: GCF_001952655.1. Lineage (NCBI taxonomy): Eukaryota > Metazoa > Chordata > Actinopteri > Synbranchiformes > Synbranchidae > Monopterus > Monopterus albus. The sequence continues at coordinate 798,679 of NW_018128001.1, forward strand.
AAACGAACCATTTTTGTACAGCTGTAAATTTTATCTTCAGTAATGTCTTAAAAAGTTACAACAGTTGAAAACTGCAGGTAACACATTTATGATTATGTACATACAGCTTTATAGCTGGACAGTTCTTTCCTAAATGTTACCTGCTGTCATAGGAGATATAGTGGGAGTCAAAGCAGAAAAGGACAGGACTGACAGTTTATGCCACGATTCCAAAGAACCCAGCTGTTCTAAGCCGATGCTAACAACACCTAAATGAGTCAAACTGCTGTGCTGGGCGACGTATTCCATGTTTACTACATTAAACAGAAACTACTCTCCAACAGCTCGAGAGGTGGAGGGTCACTGTTTAGGACAGACGTCACTGCCCAGGCTCAGGGACACGGTGTCATGTTTACTCTGCTGAGCAGAATAAACACTGTTCATTGGAGTGAAGGACTATGTCATTGTGAGCGCTGACGAAAGTCTTCACGACTGTGTGGATGATAGCGAGGCTGCAGGAGAAGCTGAATTGTTTCTGAATTACTTCCCCTGGGATGGATAGTCAATTTATTTTCAATCTAAAGTCCTGATCCTCGACTTTTCCACCCGACCATCAGACTCTTACGTGGTCCCCTTTTTTATTCAGGCCCAGTAGCAGTAATATAAGGGCTGCAGCTGAATGTCGACCATGTGGACACTGAGGGTTGTAATCAGACTTCCTGCAAAAAGAACTCATTGCGACAGGAGCTATACCAGGTCCTCAAACAAACTGTCAAAACACAGTCTGGTGTTTCTCATGAGACTGTTCATGGACTGAAAAAAACAGCTCAGCCAGCTGAAATTAGATTTCATAAACTGTGTAATCCTAGAGAGAACGATCATCTATCTGAGCTGACTCAAGGAAAATGTTGTGTTTGTCATCCATTTCAAAAATACATTTTTACCTGGTTATTCAAAGTTTCTCATGGACGTGACAGTGCGATATTATGTATATGCTTGACTGCATGCACCAAATTAAAGATGAACTGCCACATAAACATGTGACTCCATAGCTAGAGAATATCCACATCTACAGGGACAAAGGAAAGGAAAACGCAACAACAGGTTTTCCTTTCCTTTGTCACCTGCACTCAGTAACCCATAATGTCCAAGTCCCATCAGTGGGACCTCAAGGTCTGTACTGGACGTCATCTAAACTCTATGACATACTACACAGTTGGAAAGCTCACAGTTGCAGCTTTGTAAGACGTTTACGGCCCCATATCAACGCAACAGTCCCGATTTTCATTTTGCAGCAGGAAAACACTCAACAGAACAGTTGCTACCTACCTTTCTCTGTTGTCTGTAGCCAAGTCGTGTGTGGCACAAAAGACTCCAATGAACAAAATCCACCCAAGCATTAGAACAAAAAACATACTGCATAGAGAAAAAGTCCAAAATCTGGAGTAGCTCTGTCTGTGACTTCAACCTGCAGTCTACAGGCTTTCTTTTTTTAACTTGTTTTCTGGTCCACCACCCAGGGACTTGACCTGGCACTAATCAAAACACCTATTGGGGTCATATAGCTCTCCCATTGGTCAGAGAGCACGTTAATCAATGCAATTAGCCAATCAACTTGTTGATTGACAGCCGAACCCTTCTCGGTGTTACTCTGGCTATTCTCAGGTTTTGGCAGAATGACTGACAAGCTCTGTAGCCAGTGAAATCATGAGTTTGAAAACGTATAAACCGCCTGGTAGAAAATATGTTTGTAAGGTTTAAAGGGCATTTCTGTGATTTACTGTCATTCATTTGAAGGCTACAAAGGAAATAGGGTGTGAATAATTGTTGTTGTTTAATTCAACTGTATTTGTGAAAAACATTTTTAATGAGTGACTTACTCTGTTCTGTTAATTGGTAGAAAAATAAAGTGGTGTTGTAACGAAGCTCTGTAAAAAGGGTTGAAGAAGGGGGGGTGAACAGGCCAAAATATGTTTTTAGAAGTCTTAATTAAAGCTAGAAAATGGACACATCTCATTTACAAAAGCATTTAGACCAGTTTTAATCCTGGGGTTGTAGGTTATTGAGTGTAGCCTGATGGGAAACGATAATTTCATCTATGTAACATTACATTTACATTGTCACTGCAGTGAAGTGGTCTGACAAAGTACAATGATATACAACTTATTGCCAAGGATCAGAGTAAAATGTAAATATTAATCTTTATTTGCATTTTGTTTTCTTCATAGCGGCTGAAGCCCACATCTAACAGCCACAACACAAATGTAAATAAATCACAAGAAGGCACCAGAACCAGGGAGTAATTGAATGTGCCTGCATGCCATTTATCTTCTGCATCCGTAAAACAGGCAGTGTGTGTCAGTAGAAGAGAATGATGTCTACCTTCTGAAATTACACCTTCAACATGAGTGTCTGAAACTAAAGTGAGACCTGTGCAAGCAACTCATAACTGATCTTTAATGCAAACTGAGACATAAATGTGCCTTTACCCTCCTGTGTGTTTCTACAGATCTGAATTCAGGCCACTATTCATCTAGTATCTGAGAAGTTCCACGTAACAACCAGGTATCAGGCGAGCATGCGGCCTACAAGCTGACTCCCATTCTTGGCTTTAACAAGTGCAGTTCTACGATTCTGAGAGGACGTACAAAGCACCGACGCTGCCTCGTAACCTCACGTCCTACACTAACCTTGTGATAATTCAGCCTTTGTAGACTTTTACCATCAGCCATCACTGTTGCTTGTGTATAGAAAAATAAAGTTGACTTGATGTGATCTTCCTGTGGGATACAGACAAAAGGACAGTTCAAATCATTTTAGCAACCTTCCTGTGATAGACTGGACTTGTCTAGTGCTCTGAAGGGGACTGATTAGTCCTTGGAAAATGTAGACTCAGCACATCTATAATCTGCCAGAATACCCAATCAGATGTGCTGTACACACGAGATGAGAATCTGCTTGTGTGGTGCTGAAGTTAATGTATGCTGTGGTAAGATCACAGTGGTCTGCAGTACTCCAGTGCCACAGCCTTTAAGATTTATTTCACTAGTTAATCTTATAATCTGTTTTCATAAAGACATGTTGAAACAACTCATCTTAGTTTGAAAGATGAGGACACTGTCATGAACACACACAAGGTGCCTCAATCCAACCAAGATCAATCCTCTATTAGTCTTTGTCACCGTGAGCCATTTGTACATTTTAGCACCTAGCGATGTCTTGGGAATGCGTTCATCATTGCTTCCTCCACCTCTAAATTAAACTCTGTCATGAATTATCACAGAGGTTCAACAGAGCTGGCAAACTGTGTACATCAAATCAATATTCTAAACAATCAATGCAAATGATCTGTATGCGTTGTGTGTAGAGACAGATTGAGCTGAGACTGTTTTCACAGCATAGCCTTTTTAATGGGCAGAGCTTTCAAACTGAATTGTCCAACTAGTCATTCAATAACAGAATAATTTAGTACAAAACGGACAGCAGTGAAACTGTTCCGGTGAGCCCAGAGACATAGACGGCTGCTGGGCAGCAAGCCATCAAGGAGGGCTAAAACTTCTGACGGTCTCAGGACACATTGATTTATCAATTTGAGGCTAAGCGGGAGCCGCAGAAAAGTGACAGCGACCAAAAGCCTCATCCATAAACATCAGTCAGGTTTTGACCAGGGAGCGTGACAGGATGAGACATTTCTCACGGGCGGAAACGTCCCAGCAGAACCAGCGAGGACAAGTTAAATCAGATGCATGAATGAAGAAGGGTTATTGTTGTTTTTTGATCATACCAGTCGGTTTTATTATGACAATGCACACTTGATAAACTAGAAGATTTGGCAGCCTGCAAAAACCAACAAGGTTATGACAATACGAGTCAGTGGACTGCGCCGTACATTATTATTGCAAAGGGTCACTTTCAGTAAGAACTCAATGAACAAAAGGACATCAAAATAAAATCTGTGATTACATAAAATATGGGTCATTCCATCTTTGTATAGTGGGAGATACATCTTTATATGCAAACTCACAAAAACAAAACACTTGAAATGTGTGACCAATGTCAGAAAAACTGAAGTGTACATAACTGAATCATAACTGAACTTCTAGGCTAAGATTTTACAAATCACAGAAGACTAATCATTAATCATGTTTTCTTTTAATAGTCAAACAATTTGAGGCTGTATCAAAAGCTCTGTAAAAAAATGGATTTTCATTGACCGTCTTTCAGCAATTACTGTAAATTCAAGGTTGTGTCTTCTGAATCGCTGCCTGCGTCGCCTCCTCTGAACATCTGTACAGTCCAATCTTGGACGGTCTCCATGGCACACAATGTCTCTCCTCAAGCTGGAGAGAAGAACTGCCTCGTTACATAAAAAAATAATTATCCAAGGGCCAAAATACACCGCAGGGCTCTTGTTCCTGTTTCAGGGTGTGGTATGTACTGTTTGTAGAACAGGGCAGAAATGGCATGTTCACTGTCGTGACATTAACCTTAAGGTCAAATTGCATGAACTGAAATCCACCCAACTATATATTTTGCTTCCAAATCTACATTAATCTCTTCATTCATAAGTTACCTACAGTAAATTATTACCTTTACATAAAAACAGCAGTTGCTGCTGCTGAGCCTGTTGGATCTGCTGAGGGTAGGAAGATGGGATTTTCATCTAATGGCTTGTAACTGATACACTGCCAAACCAAACAGGAATAAAAAGCTCCTGCAGGTTATTTTAGTGAGGCAGTCCCCCCCTCCACCGCCAAAAATATAATAGAGTCTATCAGAACATCTTCCAGATATACAGTGAATTTTAAAACCAATAAAACAAAAAAGACTTTATTATTCATCTCTAAATCTGTTTAGGCTACCTTGTTATTCTCATCTTTACTAGACATTGTGAATAAGGATAGAAACAGACAACTAGTGTTAAAAGGCAAACCGTATTGAGTCTGAATAAACACACCCACTCGTTCACACGCACACACCTCGCCCCCCCCATTCCTTTGTGTCGTCTGCAGGGGTGATCGGAGATCCTTGTGTCAGGTGTTTTCACAGATTCTCTTTCTCCACCGTAAAAACACGAGTTGGTGCTTGCAGTGGTCTGATGGCAGTTCACTGTCTTCTTGTATCGTTTTAAAGCAAGACAAAAGAAAAGCTGTTATAGTTCAGTCCAGATGGGAAGAAATGATAATAAACTTGGGATGAGAATGAAAAGGCTAATTAAAAGCCAGTATCCAAATCAACAGAAAAACTAATGAAATGCTGGGAAGGGAGCGCTCGTCTCCCAACTGTCAACTGGTTGACTTGAAAGCCAATGCGACAAGAATTTGTTGGTCCTAGGCCACTGTAGTAGCTGGGCTACCACCAACACAGTAGTCCCTCCCAGCTGTTTCAACCAATCGTCCCATCTGGCTGCAGTAAAACCCCACCTGACTCAACACTCCCCCTCCCAAACCAAAGTCCCCTGTAGCTGTTGTGTACTTTAGCACCTCTTGTCATCTCTCCCTGTAAATGTCCAGACAGACAAACACCAGAATGGAAACCGTTACAGTACCTCAGGCGTCCTCTCCCTCCACCCTGTGAGGGGAGAGTTAAACAAGTCTTAGGGCGGCACATAGGGAGGTGGAGATCTGTAGGGAGTCATGTTCTTGGGACGGGAGCCCTTGCCCTCCATGGGAGCGGTGAAGGGAGGTGGTGGCTGGTAGGGAGGTGCGTTGGGGTCCTCATCCCGCAGAGCTGTGTACTCCCCCAGCAGCTCCTGGTTGAGGGGAGTGGTCTCTGGCACGGCCATGTTGGGGTATTCGGGGGGTGGAAGTGGTGGCTTCTCTTCCTGAAGAATCAAGGGCATACTGGAAGATGGAGGTGGCTTAGAGTCATCAAGCTCATCAGCAAAAATAATAGGCACACCTTTCTTGATGAAGGTGGCCTGGTCCTCGATGGTTAGTTTGCCCTTTCTTTTCTTCCTGTAGCAAATCATTGCAATGATACCTGCTATTAGCAAGATTGCTGCAACCACCACAGCGGGAATGACTGTGTGGAGATAGACGTCGTCTGTGCTCTGCCGGCCTGTTCCCAGAGCTGGAGTGACCGCTGTTGTTTCAGGTATATCAATCTCTCCTGGCGGGATGAAGGAATATGTTTTACAGCTCGCCCTTCCCTTGACCATGACGTCCATAGGTAAGAATTCAGGCCCCATGGTGTACCTGAAGGTCTGCGAGGGCCTTCCGTCAGCACTGGCAAGTGTCCTGCTCATCACTGAGAGTTGTTCCTTCGGACACGGGTGCTGTGGAAGGCTGGTGTTTGTCCACTCTACCATGATGGACCCTTTGCTGATATTCCGGAGACTCACTGTGCTGCTGTTGCGGTCTCCCAGTGCATATGCCAGCTTCTTGACCAGCAGGATCTTCTTGTGGATATCGTTTGTTACTGAACGTGGCTCACCTTCAAATCGAGCTGTGAAGATCACAGGCGTCTTGTCATTGATGGGCCAGCGGTTCACACGCACCTCAAAAGCATCATTTGCATTCAAGCCACCTTTGTCAGTTGCCTGCATGAAGTACTCATGTTTTCCCACATGTTGGACATCAGGCAGGCCATAAAGAAGCTGGCTGGTGGAGTTGAACTGGATCCAGGAGCCCTCTCCAACCACTTCTTTGAGGTTCTGTCTCAGGGTGAGGCGCAGCTTATCCGTTGTCCCATCCTCTTTATCAAAGAATGTGTCCGATGGGATCTTAACCTCGAAATAGGTGCCCACCAGTGCATTGACCTGGTCAATAGGGTTACGCAAGACAGGCTTCTCATTGAATGGATCTGGGATGACACCAGGCGATGGTGTGGTGCTCCTGGACGGCTTAGCTGTGGTGGGCTTTGTCTCTTTGGGTGCTGGTGTGGTTTTGGGCCTCCTGGGCTTCTTGGTAGGTCTTTTGGTAGGTGTGGGTGGTGTGGGAGTGGGTTCCACATGAATAGGCCTTGTCATGGTTGGCTGAATGAGAACAGTGCTTGTTGTCTCCATTACCTTTGTTGGTTGAGGGGGTCCTAAGGTTGGAGTGTGGGCAATAGGGTCACGGACTTTGATTGTAGGCTTGCCTGGCAGGGGAACAGGGCCTCTTACAGGGGGAGCAGAACTTTCAGTTGGTGCAGCAATTGATGGAGAAGAGAGTGTTGGGATAATTCTTGTTGGAGGCTCCACTACAGTAGTTGGAGGAGGCAGTGAGAGAGCAGGTGTTGGAGTGTTGTTTAATTGGCGCTTGACCCGCTTAGGGACGTGGGGTTTCTTGTTGGCGATGTGCCATCCCACCACAGGGTAGCCCAGCTTGGCTGACATTGTGCCTTCCTTTGCAGGACCCTGGACACTGTTGATATTTGGGACTGTGCTCTGGTCCAGTGAGCAGCCGAGCTTCCACGACAGCAGAGCACCATTCTCCACCACCTGGAGAGACAGTGGTTCATGTCATTACATGTTAAATGATTCACTGACCAGCAAACACGTACTTATCGACCACATACTCATACAAGTAACAGCACTCATTCTCATGTATCATTTACTCACTCACTTATACATTTGCTCACCTTTTTGGCATTCCCTGGCCCTGCCATGAATGCAGACATGTCAAACAGCCGATTGTTGACCACAGGGAGGATCTTCATGTGCTGGAGCTCCACCCCAGAAAAGCTTCTCATGTTATCCAGGAGCTCCACCCTCTGCTCTGGGCTCATTTTGGTCAAATCAGCATCCAGGATCACTGTCAACACTGTGACGGGCTCCTCGCTGCCGCACATGAACGGCTGGATGTCGTCTTCGGTGGTAGCTTGGTTGGATGCCAGCTGGGCTGAATCTGGGTCCAAATGATCTTCAGGGTGTACCTCAATGGAAAAGACGTCTGAAGAAGAGGAGGATTTTGTGTGGTTGGAGATGGACACAGAGATGTAATGGACACCCTTGTCTTCCTCCAAAGGCAGACCCTGCAGGACTCTGCTGTTGGTATCCCAATGGAGCCAGGCAGGGAGGGAATCCTTCCCCATCTCAGTAATCTGAAACACACACAAAACAGGAAGTGAAGTGAAGTGACACATATTCAACACACACGTAATTTAACAGGAGAGATCACTGAGATCATGATAATAAACAAAGAGGTTTATCTGGTTTAGTGAAAAAGAAATGATGATTATTTGACATATGAACAATTCTACCAAAAAGTGATCTACAAACAAATGGCTCAAATAAAGCAAATGTAACTGATCTGTTATCGCCGCAGGTAGTAAAACACTTTTGACAGCAAGTGAAAGTGCAGCCAGATGCAGGAGTGAAGGGCCGGGATGCCTGCTAGAAACAACAGGAAGAGGATTTACTGCTGTGGCTCTGCAGCATGGTTTGCTCTGACATCCACTAAGCCCTGCTGCTTAGACGCAGACGTACAGGCTCAGTGCTTCGAATTTAATTTATACCTGACTAAAATTAAAATAACTTGGCCAATTATATGGCCGGGGGCGTCCCCGTGGCAGGAGGCTGATGGAGAGAAATGGATCACAGGGGAGAGACAATGCATCCACACACATAAATCCAAAAACAAGAACAAATGCATCCTGTGCTCCTGAGCCCCCACAACTTAATTCTGTGGCTAATAAATCTTGGTTGATCAATTATGTAGAGGCAGTGCTCCCTAGACACATCATTAATGCTCTAACCAGCACACAGGCGGTGCCGGGGGAAGCACACAAACACTTTCTCTTGCATGCAGACATACATACAGGGACATATGTGAAACACAGAACGCTTCATGTGTATTCTCCCTCAGACACACACACACACACACAGTACATGTGTGGCCATCAACACAAAATCACACCTGGCCAGGAGCTGGGCTTTAACAACGGCCCCCACCTGGACGCCAAGAAACCCCCCCGGGCACGAGCCCACACCTTCTTAAGCGTCTTCTCTTTTTCTTAGAAATGGATTTATTCCTTTCTCCAGGAGCAGAGGAAGCAGCCAGGGACAACGGCGGGGGGAAAGCTATTTCAGGCTTGTTATTTATGCCCTCCTGCCTTTTCTTTTCACCGTGCATTCTTTCCTGATACTCAGCTCCCTGTCTTATGCCTTTTCCTCTTTGGCACCCAGCCCCTCCTCTGCACTGACGCCTTCCTCTGTCCTGTTGTCATTATTTCAAACTGTCATTATCAAAATGTGACAGTCCTTTTCAGCGGCAGACAAAAACTCATTTCTGGATGGTGATGTAGGAAGATGTCATGATTCTTGTCCAAGATTATGCAGTCCAGCTTGAAAATGATTATGCAGGAAAATTCAGGGAATACAAATGTTATTTATAGTTCAGTTCACCTCAGTAGTTGCACTGCAGATTACAGGAACAAATGCAGGGCTCTTACAACCAACAGATGACTTGTACAAGATCAGCCTTTTATATCTTTTTGAAACAACGTCCACTGCCGGCAACAGAAATACCTCAAATCTGAGAAAGAAAAATACTATGTGTGTTCAGATGTACAGTAGGCTGCTTGAGCAAAGCTTGATTTAATTTGTCACAGTGTTCCACAGCCTCAAAACCTCGAACCGAGTGCCTCTTGACATGGCGGGACAAATTAAATCAGAGGCGATGAAGGACGAGTGAGTTTCCAGGCAGTAACCTCATAGCAGCCAAACCTGCTCTGTAAATGACTAACCAGCATCCTGAAAGGATGAGCATGATTAAATACTGGTGACAATGACATTTTTCAGGTACTTTGGGTAGTACATGTGTCAAACGTTACAACAAACTAAATCAGTTGTACCACATGCCATGACATCTGGCTCACATCTGGGGGAACCTCTGAATAACACAGGGAGACAGACATGCAGGGATTTTAATGCCTCCTGGGAACAAGAGGTGGGTGTCCCTCTCGATCCACAACACAAAGACTGTGGCTGTACTGGACAGCTCCCAGTTGTGACTGGTGAACACATCCCTGCCACTGCTAATTCTGTAGGCTCTTCAAGGCCATGGGCCAAAGGCAGTGATCTGTCTTTCTGGTTCTGTAAGAGTTAGAACAAAAACACTGCAGTGCCTTTTAAAGTCATCATGAACCCAGCAGAGACCTTGTAGTTCCCAGCCTCCCTAAAAGAACATGAAAAATACATCAAACCCCCCAAAATGTCAAGAAAAGTATTTCATTTCTTTTCCTGCTGCAGTGCGAGAAAGCTTGATGCTTGGCCCTAAAGGTTATGGCGTGCTCCCACAGACCAGCCTCCCTCTCCCTCCCATTCAGCACACACCCCTGGCAAGGTTAGAGCCCAGGCCCTTCTGCAGCAGCCAGGGAGAACCCTGCATTTTGGAAGATTTATTTGGAGAAGAACACGGGCACAGGCAGCAAGAATGGAGACTAAACTCCTTCCTGGGAAGCTATTAAGGTGGAGGCAAGGGCAAGTAGGGTAAAAACATAAGATATAGAAACAACAATCAAAGTTAATTTTCTTGGGGCATTTGCTGCAGAGTATGATAACCTCTGAAAGCAGCAGTTAAAAACCCTGCTCAAGGAATTTTCAACATGTCTTTTTCACCTCCAAAAAGACTCCGACCAGTTTTGAGTAAAAAGGCTTTTGTGGGGGGGGGGGGGGGCCTCACGTACAACAAAGGGCCCCCGACTTAAAAGACCATTAATTAAAATGAAATGAATGATAATCTCATCAAAAGTCGGACTTGTTTGATCATCTTTCTCTCTCAGTGACACATACACACGTCAGCCACAAAGCTGCCGTGACTATCAGCTCCGTGAGCTGCGGTGACAGCCACTGAGCTACAGAAAACCCGGCTGAAAATGTATTTGAAGTCTAAATAAGCGACAGGCATGAAATACTAGGAGACATTATCACTGCTCCATCCTTACTGTCCTCGCTCCCTGCTCCTGCTCAGCTGTGCAGTTTGGACTTACAGAGGAGCTGTGGTCTGAAGAGAGACGCCGTTACAGCCCAGACACAAAGCGACGCAGCCTCAGTGGGTAACGTTAGAGACGGTTAGTCCCATGTCAGTGTGTGTTCTACCACTGTAAAGCCCAATGTGAACAGTTTCAAGATGTCCCCAATGTTATTTGAGTCAGAAACGCACACATCGACAGCAGAGTTAATAAGCTCTTAATTTGTTCAACCACGTTTCTGAGAAGTCTTTATTTTTTCTGTCTGGTTTGGGGACTGTCTCCAATTTGTCCCCTGAGATCAGTGCCAGAGTGTAACTAAGCACATTTACTCACATACTGTACTTATGTACACTTTGGAGGTCCTGAACTTTGTTTTATGCTTATTACATTTCAGGGGGAATTACTGAAAAGTAACATTTTATATTTGAAACATATGATCAGGCTTTAAAATAAACGCTTTGTTACAGACTGAACTACAGTCCATGAAGCTAATTTTATACAATATTAGAACACTACTTACATTAATAACAACCCGAGATGTAATTATATAACAGTAATGCTCTGATGGGAGGCACTTCACTGACTAATGAGCACTTTTACATACATTCTGACGGCGATACTTTACTAAAATTAGGAATGCATGACTCTCTTGTGTTTTAGGTATATTTTATTTTAACCATCAGTTAAAGGCTTCGTCCACCTGTGACACGCAGCCGACACTGCTCTGGACAGGAATCAGGAACAAGCTGTAACACATTAGATGTATCATTGAAACTGGGGACAGAAAAGACACTGCTGTACACGTCTACATGTAAATGAATCATCAGGTTCCTACAAAGATTCACCTCAACATTGGAAGAACACACAACATATTTAAACTGACAGGATGTGTCTTAGTGGAGCTGTGTTTGGGGGTCACTGTAAACTCCCCTTAAGATTTCATGTCTAAAGGCCTGAACCTCTGGCTTCTTTCTGACAGATCCACATATTTCCTGAAACAGGAGAGTTTCCTGCCCAACCTGGCCTTGGAAGTGCTCCAGCCAAACACTGTCGATGCAGGAAAGTGAGCTGGACTTTCACTTAAGGTCTTTCATCGTTGCTCCTGTATATGGTTTATAATGGATGTGCTCTTATCTTCAGGTGCAGAGACACTGTGTTCTGCAGCTGCACCTTCTCTTGTCTCACTATCTCTCTGTTTGTCCTGCCTTTGCCCCAGCTCAATTTATGTCTCATGCACTCATGACCCAGTAATACAGCACATATCTATAGTGTTGCCTTTATCACAGTAAGACCCCCCTCCCCCACAAGCACACACCTTAATCATCACAGAACTTTTTTGAAGAGCTTGACGGGTGGGAGACAGACACAGAGAGTGAAAGACACTCTGATAGACCGGGATATTGACAGAGACAGAGAGGCGGGAGAGTGGAGGAGAAAGAAAGAGAGAGGTCAAGCAAGAAGAATGAGAAAGATTTCTCCTGAACAGAGAGATATTACGAGGAGGCGTCAAGTCTCTCAGCCTTCAGGGAGAGAAAGCAGCTCATTGTTATGGCAAGAGGAGAACATGGAGAAAGAAGGCCATTGTTAGCGGGGACCTGGTTGACAGCTCGACAGATAAGCCTCATAATTTGGAGACAGCGAGGGAAGAGGAGGAAGAGGGGGTGCACTCTGGGCACGCCGCTGTGATATGATGACTTGGGGTGAAATGAAAGTCGGCGTGGTGAGGGAACGGGGGGAAGGAAAAAAAGAGGGGGCACGAAAGGAATGGGGGCATGGAGGTAAGGAGGAGGAGGGGAAGAGGGCGGTAAGATGAAATGAGAATGATGGAGGGAAAAGCAGGGGAAGCGAGAGCTAATGTGAAAAGCTGAGGTGAGAAGTGGAGCGAGACCGAGAGAAAGGCAGCGAAGAGAAAGACGAGGTGAGAAAGCAAAATCTTCAATGACAGAAAGAGAGAAGGTGTAGAGGGAATTCCTGGCATAGTCAAGTGTTTCCAGTGGAAAATGTGAGCCAAGGAGGAGGGACGGCTGGCTGGACAGAGCAGCTACAGAACAGGGTGGCGGGACTTTGGGGGGCCAACAGGCAGGCAGATGCTTACGAGGGGAAATCCATCCACAGTCCATTTTCTATGGTGAAAACTCATTGGAGGCCCAGGACCACAGCAGGCACATTCACAATCTTTACCAGTGTAATCTGGGAACGGGAACTACGAGCAGTGACGACTGCAAATCCTGCAGCTCGAAACTGTCAACTCGTTTCTGAGGAAACCACCACGTTTTAAAAACTCTGGAGATCTGAAAATGGGTTGTGCAGGAAATTCGATTTGGTTCATATCGACGGTGCAACACACAGCGACAGACACACAAATGACAGACGCAACAGAAGCGGAGCGGTCCTGTAAAACTGCCACAGCAGACAGTGCCCCAGGTGAAGCAGGGCTTTTCAACCAGTGGTCCACAAAGCGCTGCAGGTGGCCCCTCATCATGCAGTCAGTAATGCAGCTTCACTGTAGGATCTTTTTAAAAACTCATTTGCTTGTGAATAACCAAAATGATTAAAAAAAAAAGTTTAAACAGCTAAAGTGACTTTCAGGATTAAAATAGTGCCCACCCCGGTTTAGCCCCCACACCACTGGCCCTCGGGTTACTTCTTACTCACAGTGGTGGTTCCTGGGTCACAATCAGTTGAAAAGTCCTGAGTTAAAGGGCCAGTTCACCCAAACAACTTAGATCCAACACATGGAGAAAGTTCAGCTTTTTGTTTGTTTCAGTCCTAAACTTTGGCTTCCATGATGCCAACACAGTGTATGTGGTTTACTGCAATGAAAGCACAATCTACATAAGTGGATACACTTCACTGTCAGATGATTTGGTATTATATCTGTATGCCTTTACTAGAAAACATCTTAAAACCAATGAATGTTCACAACAGGGTTTGTGGATTTTCACATTAGTGTTGAGATGTGGCAGAAATCTCAGAGCTCGATGAAAGCACTGTAGAGATGAGCCAAAAATATAAACAGCTTTGTAATTTGGGTGAACCCACCCTTTAAGGAGAGAGAGTGTTAATAATCCTACAGGGATAAAATAGACCGTTCACCTTATTCTTCACTAAGAACATCTGCCATGCATTTATTACAGATTACCTACGTTGTAAAGCAGAACTTAATTATGCTTTAAAGGGGCCTTGAACATTAAACCCACAATGCATATCCAAGACTCTACACGCTTCCAGTCCAAAATGAACACAGACCAGTGGGACATGACTTATGAGACATTCGCAAACTATTAAAGTTGAATGGAAATGCAAATTCCAGGAGATGAAATATGTCCTACTCCAGGCCCTGTAGTCGAACGATCCACAGGCCTCAGCTGCAGGAGGAAACTGTGCAGCTGTACACACAAGGAATCAACTCCTGGTACACCAGGGAGAACAAACAGCTGTGCACATGTACCTGCCTCAATTCAGTCACGTGCACACACTTACAGTATAACCACAAATACACTCCTGTCATATGGTCATTAATGTATAATGATGGCGAGGGCTTTTATCTATAAAACCAGTGCAAATTGCATCCGCTCTGTATTGTACACACACACACACACACACACACACACACACACACACCCTGTGGTGAACCTGGCTGCCAAGGGCTGCAGCAGAACTCATAAAGCACCCCCCATTCACTTTGTAGGTCTCTCTCTTTTGCTTTCAGTTTACGACAGTTAATGGAAACTCAGGAGCCAGTGGGAACTGGCCATTGTTTGGTTCCAGCTGTGTGGGCGAGAACAGACGGATGTAGTGTGTGCTGTGTGTGTGAGACGCCCAGCCAGCCTCTCACACTGACGTGCAAGAGCAAAACAGGGAAATGCTGAACGTGAACGAATGAAGATAAAACAACGCTGTGCACGCGTTAGGACGCTGATTGCCAATGTGTGTGTGTGTGTTTGCATGTTTTGTTAGGCCAAGGACAAGTAGAAGTCAAGTGAGGAGGCCGACATCCAGTAGCTCCGTGCATCCTGGCTCACTCACTACCTACTGTGCTATGCTGGACACTGGCACTGAGAAAAATAAAGCAGAGTGTAAATAAAGTCCTGGGCAGACAGATGTTGTGTGTGAGTGTGTGCACGAGAGAGAGAGGGACTGAAATGAAAAGACAGTGGGAGAGAGGACGAGACCTAAGAGGCAGCTAAAAGGGCAGAATTAAGTGAAAGACTGCACACACACACACACACACTGTGTATACTATTTATATGTGCATTAACATGCACGTTTGTAGACACGCTGCTCAGAACAATAACTCTCAGGGTGTGTGTGTGTGTGTGTGTGTGTTATCTCCGTCTCAGCATCTGGCTCGTTTTCCCCAGACTCTCAGCTTCAGCTCTGACTAATGCTGCAGCTGCACCAGAATTACTCACTATCAACACACACGCACACACACACCAATGTTCTACTACATCTTTACTCTTGAGGAGAGGCTCAGTTTTACTAGAACTGCAGGCGCACACACACACACACACACACACACACACACACACCTACATCCAGACCCTGGTTTTTCTGCCCACTCACACAATTTATTTTTTTCACAGTAAAGACTGGTACACGTTTCTATAAGCCCTGCATCTGTTACAGTAAAAGAGGACAAACAAATCTATTTATTCTCTAAACTCAGAGGCATCTGCATCCCACTTTTTCTGAAAGCAGACAAGCAAAAAAGACAATCTTTGCTCTGATTTTAAATTTAGTCTCTCTTGGCAAATCTCAAGGTTCTACATTCTAATGTTTCAGCAACAATGTTCATTTTCCCTGTTGATCAAGTCTTCACTTGATGTATGTAACGGTGAAAAATGTCCACCTCAGTGACGTGAAGTCTTCAAATGATTTTGTGTGACTGAACCCAAAGATGTTCAGTTTACTCTCACATAAACAAAGAAAAGCTGCAAAACCTCAGAAATGATGCTTATCAAAATGGTTACTGACGTATATTGATTAACTTCTGGCCAAATAGTTTCAGCTCTACTGCAGTAATCTGTTCCCTTTACATTTCACAGTACACACACTGGCCTTGGTGGTGAAACAAGCCAGCCACTCTCAGTTTTCTGCGTTTATTCTGCCAAAGGTTTAAAGTTGAGAGGATGACTTGTGTGAGGACAGGAAGTGAAGAGGAGAAACAGTGAGTTAGATGCACATGAGAAGCAGAACTACACTAAAGGAGGAGCTGCAGGCCAAATCAGAAGACTGTGAAATCCACTGTGACACAGCTACAATGGAGGGAAACGTGACAATTAAGCACATGCCATCCAAAGTTAAGTTCTGATCGCTTCTTCTGACCTGCACATACAAAGAATTCAGCTACAATTCGATTTAGTCCTCCTGACAATGGGCTGTTTGACAGACTCGCTTTCCCTGCAGCTGTCTGCAGGAGTGTGACCTGACAGGCTGAGTGCATCCTTAAAGAAGCACTTCTCCTCCTGACGAACAACTTGGCCAGGCCCTCGCTGCTCCCTAGGTCAGCAATTATCCCCTTTTCTCCTCTGATGCTGTGTGAATAAAACATTACCTATCTTTAGCTGGCTAACAAGCTATAGCGCCGACACAAACCATTAAATCTTAAACTTGCTGCTCAGGGATAATGACAGACATAGAATACACACAGAAGAGTCTTAGTGAAGTGGTGGAAATGCCTGAAGAGGAGACGGAGGCTGGTCCCTCGAAGCAAACGCAGCACAGTTTGAGTTGAGAAGAAAAGCAAGTGAGAGTTTCAGTCTGAACCCTGAGTTCACGCATTTGAACTGCACAGTACTTGTAAGAACAATAAGACTGCACAAAGCGTTTGGTTCTGTACTGAACCCAGCTGTGTAGTCCCACTCGGTCAGCTCGTCATCCTGCTTTTCCTGACCTGCACAAGGTGTCTGCAGGTCTGAACATGTCTTAAAGGTATAAACCATCTTAAATTTCATTTACAAAGGTTCTGTCAGGCAAAAGACTCAGAACGGAGGGTCAGTTCCATAAATTTATTGTTTTTAATTGGTTAATCCATATTTCTATCTTCTGTACCTTATTTGGCTCCCGGCATGGGCCCACCAGGAACAGGGCCCCTGAACAGGGACTTGCATAGGACCCTCAGACTATTAGTAGATATGTCGTGTCTCTCTGTGGTCATTTTACACCTGTTTCTGGTGTTTTATGTGCCTTTGCAGTCTTTTTGCCACCGCCTTCAAGTTTTCTGTCCATCATTCTTTGACCAGACTGTGTGGTGTGAAAAAGGTCTTAAAAAGGTTTACATTTAATGTGGCAGCCACTGCAGAGACTCTGCTTGATCCACACATAAACATCTGGTCACGGTCAACACATTGCTCTGTGTAGAACTGCCTTAACAGGCCATGGCCATCTATAAGTGTCCAGCATCTAAATATAATCTGCCACTGTAATGGCCACACACCAAATACGGCTCACTCACTGAGCATGGAGAGCCAATGAAAGCAGCCGGCTGCAGTGCAGCACCGCTTCCCCTCTAGGGGACAACCAAGCAGGGTGGAGGACACAGGCCAGGTCCAAAATCTGTGGTTGCTAGGCTACAGGAGGACACATGACACCAACACTGGGAGACCTTCTCCACAGTGCTGAACGGGCACAGAGAGCTTCTGCCTTTTCTGGTGGTGGTGGTGGGGGGGGGCAATGGCTGTTTGGCAGTCATCACAGACGCTAAAGGTCAAATGGAAATTACACCCTGAAATCCAACCCTGACATGAAGGCATCAGTGTGACCAACAGTGAAATCGCCTTGCACCGTGGACAGGAATGGGAAATGTTTTCCAGTAGAAATATGTCAAAGACAACGTTCAGAATCAGATTATGAATGAATTTGTGGGAGCATATAATTTAGAGCATATGAACCCAGCAGCCTCCTCGACTGTATGCTTAATTACATAGCAACATGGCCACCACCAATCTGGTGCCAGTAAACCCATCGCACTGTGTGCTAGCTTACAGATAGGGTGACTCATATGTTCTGGTGTGTATGTGGGTTTTTATCTTTGGGCTGCCTCCTCCCTCCTGCTCTCAGTTTTCCACTGCTACCCTGCCAGCTAAAAGCCAGGAGCCACACAGGCTTACAGGGTGAGCCTCCCTCTTGCAATGACTTTTTACTGCAGGACAGAAGCAGATGCCAGTAATAAGCAAGGCAAAAATAAAAGTAGTGCTGTTGCTGTCATCCCTGAGAATCACAGTTCAAAGTTTTGAACCAAGTTTTGCAAGCTAAACTGTAAAGAGAGCGGCAGAAGTAAACAGAATGATGGTTGTGGTTTTAAAGGCCATCAAAACGAAAATGTGGCTGGAGTCAGAGAAAAAAAGAAGCTCATGTTGCAAGAAAAAATATGCTTGTGTTGCAAGCTGTGGCTGCAAAGAGAGAGAGAAGGTTTGCTGATGTGCAGGAGAAAGACAGAATGACAGTAATAATAAAAGAAAAAAGAGGATTCCTTCAATGTCAGGCAGTGAAGAATGGAAATGTAACAAGATGCCAGGAAGAGAGCGAGAAGCGATAGAGAGGAGGAGGACGAGAGACAAGAGACGGACAGGGGGAGAAGATAATGAATTGAGAGGAAAGTTCGCAGTGGGGAGGAGAAGAGCAAGTTAGTTTTCAA
>NW_018128001.1:817225-847952 GCF_001952655.1 Monopterus albus
TGTCCCAACAGCAAGCCACTGTCTCTGTTCATCAAGAGGGGACGAGGGATCCATGCAGCCAGTCAGTGTGATCTGACAGCCACACAACGCGCACGTGTGCTGGTTGGTGCAAACACGCACACAGCGCCTGTCTCTGTCAGAGTGACCGTTTCCAGCCCGTGAGTCTCCGTTGTGTTTTGGTTAGCCATGCTGCTAACGTAGCACCAGTTCTACCACCAGTGTGTCGGCACTGGTAGATGAAAAAAACCATTTAACATCCAGTACTAATGAAAATGCACGGCGTGGTGTTATGGTGCGTTAACTATGGCCCAGGTTCAACAGTGAACAGCAGTGGATGCTCATGCTAACAAGGTAAACAAAGGAGTCTCCTTCCCATGAGCATCTACGTCCCGATTGTCCTCGTATGTGGTTGGTCAATGTAGACCCCTTGCCCGGATGATGTCACCATCCATCAAGATACTCACACAGGAATACACAACACATACTTTTACACACACACATTCTCTTTTTACAAGTACAAAAGATTTTTCAGTTATTTCCTGGAATGAGAGAGGACAGGAAACAAAAGGCAGGGGGCGCACTCGCCTGCCAGCCATCCCAGCAGCCAGTCAGCTAATTATACTGGTAACTGTGCTAATGAGGCTATGGAGGGTGCTCGTCGGTTGGCCAGAAACTCCATGCTTGCAGACACTGCCATTAATAACGGTAGATGATATTTCAGTGTCAGCAGATGCTGCAGCCTCGACACTGTCGCCCTGTGTCCATAGAGGGCTCAGTCAGCTCTGTAGCTGGGGATGTTGTAGTTAGCAGCTTCCAAACCTTCTCATTTATTCCAAGACTAAAAATTCTCACATCATTCAGACAAGGTTAGCTGGAACCACAATCATCTGCCTGAACTGTTCTGGTGAAGGAGTGCAGGGACAAAACCTACATGTTAATCCCGTTATTGGCCAAGTATGTTCATCACACACCAGGAACAGAGGCTCTCCACTAGAGAGAGCGTTCGACCAAGGCAGCCATCTATGGAGCCATTATTTACACACACCAATAGTGGCGCTGCCCTGGCCACTGGGAGCAGCTTGGGCTTCACTGTCTTGCCCAAGGACACTTCGACATGTGGACTGGGGAGACCAGGAATCAAACCGCCAACATCCTGATCAGGAGACAGCCCGCTCTATCCGCTGAGCCACAGCTGCCACTAATGATATTTTAACAGAATGTGACCAACCACCATCACCACCGTGTAGGTGCCAGGCTGGAGGTTCACATTCAGGCGATGAGATTGTATTAACCCCCCCACCGCTGCAGCACCAGCTCCCTGATCGGTTTACTCACTGACCTGCAGCCAAGAGCTTCCCTTTACCTGAACCTGCAAGGCCTGGGTTCAAAGTTCTGCATTTCTACTGTCTTTTACCAACCACCACATCTGGGATATACGTCACTATAATGGTGAAACTGGGACAGATACACATTTTTACTCTCAGTGTCAATATCAAAGTCATAGTTTTTATATGTGATATCAGCCTTTTAAATAGCTTTGTTGATGTCGTTTAACCACAAGAAGCTTTACAAGAACACTCCTGGAAAAATAGTCTGAGACTGTCAGCGTCATGACTTCAGTCAGGAACCATCTGATCAAAGTAGCTACAGTGTGTTTTATTACCACAAGTCTGACCAGACATTGCAGGCCAAATCAAAGTCTGGGACAGATTCTGATCCTTCTTGCCACCACAGACCCATTTTGATTGGTATTAAAACCATACTGAGTCTCGCTACCCATCCAGTGGATCAGATTGGTGTTATCACCAATTTGCTTTATCCCTTGATGAAGGAATAGTCAACTTAACCTTAAAGGTAAAGACGCCTACAGCCTGATAAGACAACATGACCATTACAGCAGATGCTGTGTTTAAACAACATGCATGTGTCAGACTATAAACTCTGTTTTCTGTGTGGTTACATCACCCTGGGACCTCTTAAAAGCCTCCTCCTCCTCTGAGGTTGATGTCCTGCTCCCTGGCTGAGAATCCTCAGCCCTGTGCAGCACGAATAGATAAACGGTGGTATATTCAGTGACGGGGCTCAGACCGCTCAGCGAAAGGTGAATGGGCAGGCGGCTGTCACGGAGCTAGAGACCTCTCAAACTGTGGCAGATTTTCTTAAGAAAAGGTCATTAGTATGAGTCCGGCATCGAGCACAAAAATTGATTTGGCCTTTTGCTCCACAACCTTCAGCGCCGACCTTTGGAACACCTGGAGGGAAACACATCTAAAGAGAAGGGGAAGGCCGGACATGGGGGAAAGTGCTGAAATCTGCAATAGCAAACAGAACAGGAGAGGAAGAGGAAGTAGGACTGAAATTAGAAATGGAGGGGGAAGTAAACAAACTGTCTTGAAGTTGTATTGGCTGACAGAGTAAAGGACGAAGGTACTGAGCCTTTCACAGAGACGCTTCAATAGGACGATGTACGGACACTGTCTTGATCCAATCTATGACCTTTTATTTACATGGTAGTTTAAAAAAAAAAGCTGGTCCTGCTGCTGTTAAGGTCAAGATCCTATTCTCCGTTCATGCCTCCCTCCGTTTCTGTGTCTCCTTATCTGTTTCTGTCTCCACACCACCTCCAGCCCGTCTCCTCCCTCATCTTTGCTCCACTCCCACCACTTGGCCCATACTTTTTGGCTTCTTTACCCATGCTGTCAACTCCCATTGGCTCTAATAGACAGTCCCACAGCTTACAGTGTGACAGTAATCAGGCTTGGAGGAGCAGCTTTTGCTTGTGGGGCATGTGGAGAAGGGGGAGGAAAGACAAAGGAAGAGGTGGACAGTGTGATGGAAAAGGTGAGAGGAGGATGAGCTACAGGGTTAAAAATAAATAGAGGGGACAGGAGAGGAGCAGGAGGTGGTCAGGAGGAAAGAAAGGATTGTGGGGGAAAGGAAAGAAAAGAGGAGAGGTGCTAAGATGTGATGACACACAAAGGTGCCACGCTTAAAGAACACACTCACAAAATGATGGTTAGAAGAGCTAACTCCACCTCAGTCTCTCCTAATCTTCACAAGCTTAGATAAACCAGGCAGCTGACCCAGTGGGTCACCTGAAACATGCACAGAAGGGCCAAAACATTATGACCCTGCTTAATACGCCACTGGTCCCTCATGCGCCACCAAAACAGCTCTGACCGACCACGAGCTCTGAAGGTGTCCTGTGGTAACTGGTACCAAGATGTTAGCAGCAGATCCTCTGAGGCCTGTATTTAGGAGGTGGAGCTGTGGCAGATCAGACTAAATCCAACACATCCCCCAGCATGCTGTTGCTGGTTGGTCCGTCCTCCGACCAGCTCACCCGGTCCTGAGGACTTGGCCCTTGTCAGAGTCTCTCAGGCCCATTTCTCCAAGAACCAACCTACCATGTAATAAATGCCAGACCTTGACATGCACTGCTGTTAAAAAATCATCAGTGCTTCTTCTGTGCACAGTCCTGATGTTGTGGCTCATCAGTACATCATGTCCCGACCACACACGGCACCCGTTGTGTGCCGGCAAACCACATCAAGTCAGCCCCAGTCAGCTTACATCCTGCAAACAGCCTTGTTCGCTCATCTGTAAACTGTATGGAAACATTAAGATTAATGATGTGATTTGACAGGTGGCAGAAAGAAGCAAAGGGAGGAACAGATAATGAGAGAGAGATAGGACAAACCATCGAAGGAAGGAGAAGAGGAGAGCAAGCTGGAATGTGATGGAGGGAGACAAAGGGAAAGTAGAAGAGAAGGAGGGCTGGAGAGAAAAGCGAACATAATTAAAAGAAAGCAGAAAGAGCAGGACGGACGGACAGGAAGGTGAGAATGATGACTGCACAGAGACAGTGGGAGGAAGATGAAGGACAGGAAGGAGTGTACAATATTAAAGGTTCAGCCTGGAGAGAGGGAAATGGATGCTGGGAGGATGTGGGCTGAACGAGGAACGAGAACAGGCTGGCTGTGAAAGTGTAGCGATGGGGGGAAGAAAGGGATGAATTAAAATTGTAGCTAGAGGTAAAGTCAGAGTATGGAGATGAAGATGAATGGCACAAAGAAGAGCAGGGAGGATGAATAGGTGGGATTAGGCTGGAGAAGGGCCAGAGAGAGGAGACAGAGCAGTCTGCAGCACACCATGTGACACCTTTAAATACCTGCTTGACAAACAGAAGTAAGGTACATGTGCACATATAAAACAGTTCCTTACTTCAGTGCTTTTTGGTCATTTATGAGTTTTGTCACCTTTATGAAATGTGCACGCTCAGGCTGAGTCAAAGAGTCTGACTCTACATACAGTCAGAAGAAAAAAGAAACATTTAAAGGAACATACTTGTTTTTGCACGTATTCATAATTTGGGGTTTGTGGTGCTTGAAACAGTAAGAGTATAAAGCCAGTGTCAGCAAAGACAAAGGGTTAATGTGGACACTGTGAGAGTGAAATGGTGATGCTGGGACTCACCTGGACAATATCGCCCAGGGAAACGTCCTCCGTCTTGTTTGGCACCTTCATCTGGAAGATCCGACCCACCACTGCTGAGGAGTCTGGGAAGGCGGTGGGTGTCGCCTCGTTCTGCTGAGTCGCAGCCGTGTCACCAGTCTCTGCGGCTCGGATGCTTTCTATCACTTCCTGGAAGTCCCCAAGGAGCGAGGAGTGCATGGAGGCCTCCAGCTCGCTTCTTCCCTGTCCCCTCTCACTTTCTCCACCTGCTTCCATTAACACCATCTCACCCAGCACATCGATCTCCACCTCTGCATAGGCTGGTGGAGGGAGCCAGCCCAGCAGGGTGAGGAGCAAGCCCAGCAGCAAGGCTCTAGTCCTGGGTAGTCTCACATCGAGGCCTACACTCACCCTGGGGCATCCCAAACTCAGTCTGCAGTGCATTCTTTGCCTTTTGTCGGTTTGTCACTGATGCAGAAAACACAATAAAAAGGAGGATGTCCAAATGGGAGGGGGGACTAGAGGGAGCATACACCACCAACAGATAGAGCAAATCCCTCCTTTGAAATCTCCTTCTCCGCCAGGTCTAAAAAAAAATCCTCCTCCTCCTCCTCTTTTCCCCCTCCCCTGGCTTTTTTCTTCCCCTTCCCCTTCGATCGTTTGTGCTCACCCTTCAGAGGGTCAGGAGTCCCATTGTGCCAGGAACCTTTGAGATCTGTGAGGAGAAAGACAGAAGGCATGGTTAGGGGAGGGAAGCATCCAGCTTCTAGCCACTCGAGGTGTAGTCTCATCACAACCTAAACACGTTGACTTAAAGCCCCTCGCACCGAACCAAACGTCAATCCGCTCAATAAGTTCAGCCCCTTAAACTGATTCGTTCTACACAAATCTCATTGTTGACAGAAATCCATCAAGAAGGGGGGTGTATGTGTGTGGGGGGGATAACGTTATCAATTCTGTGGAGTAATCTGATTGGTTCTTACAATAAGTCTGGCTCTCCAGCTTTATTTTACATCACTCATCGTGTGGTTATTCAGTGACTAAAGGAAAGGCCAGAGGGGAAGGAGTGAGAAGAAGTGAAAAGGATGCACTGGAGAGAGAGAGAGAGAGAGAGAGAGAGAGAGAGAGAGAGAGAGAGAGAGAGAGAGAGAGAGAGAGAGAGAGAGAGAGAGTAAGACAGACGGATGGAGAGTGAAGGCGATATACAGCGGGACTGTGGATTAGCCAACAATGCCGAGCTAGTCAAAGCTTTCTCAGAACTGCTAATGAATGCATGCCTTCGCCATTGTGAGAGGGGTCAAACTGAGTGTGTGTGTTTGTGTGTGCAGGTGTGTGTGTTTGTGTCCATTGTCAGTGTGGAGGGCTGAACGCAGGGGCTTTCTTATTCATGCAGCCCTTTCATGGAGAGAAGAGGATCCCCTCACAACACAAATGATTTCTCCCAAGGGTTTTGGTCAGAGAGACAGAAGAAAGAATGAAAGAGAGAAGTGAGAGACCCCCACTGTGACCCAGTTTGGCCCCGTCGCAGATGCCCAGCTGGAGAAAGTGAAAGCACTGCACCACTTCCTGGGCAACAACAACACAAGGCCTCCCAGGTAGCTTTTGACCAACTACAGAGACTCTGTTGTTGCTAGCTTTCCCTTTGGCAATACTTAGTTTTTAGTCAGCAGGGCCACTGTGAAGCTCTCCTGCTGCTAAAGCTTTTATCTAAAGAGTCAACTACAGGAAGAGAAGTAAAACAGCTTCGTCTTCTTTTCTTGCTCCACAACATTTTTAGCTTCATCAAAGTTTTTTTTTTATTACACTTCAAAATATATTTCCTATTCATGCCACTACATGGAGCAGTGAAACTTGTCAAGCCCTCTCTAGAACAGTCCAAGATGGCTGCCAGGGTAAACTCCATCCCTTTCATGTCTGCTACCTTCAGCTGCACTGCCACAGGCAACAGCCCTCCTATTCCTCCTTATTGCTTTCCTCTGCCGTTTAGTCTGTCAGCTGTTTCTCTTTCTTGTTCATGCTTCTGCTTGTTCTTTCACTTTCCTATTGATGCCACTACATGGAGCAGTGAAACTTGTCAAGCCCTCTCTAGAACAGTCCAAGATGGCTGCCAGGGTAAACTCCATCCCTTTCATGTCTGCTACCTTCAGCTGCACTGCCACAGGCAACAGCCCTCCTATTCCTCCTTATTGCTTTCCTCTGCCGTTTAGTCTGTCAGCTGTTTCTCTTTCTTGTTCATGCTTCTGCTTGTTCTTTCACTGCTTCTCTCCACCTCTCTTGGTCTCAGGATGCCTTTTACATTCCATTTCTTCTTTGACCAGCTTTTATTTACCAAAACTGCTTCTTCAGGTCCTCTCTTTGCTCCTCCTCCATCGGAGGTTTGACACAGCTTCTCTCACAAATCTCCAAAACTGGCGAGGCCATTTTTTCCTCTCTTCCTCACACAGTTCACTCACCTATCAAGAACACAGCCTTTCTATTCATCGCATGACAATAGGCCGATGATGGCGGGGGAGTGCTGCTGTGAAAGGCCCGCTGAGCTGTCTCTGCTGTGGGATAAAGAAGCTCTGTCAGCGCAGAGAGTGAGGGACATGCACAGACGGAGCGGTAAAGAGATGCAGAGAGATGAGGAATCTTCCACTCGGAGTGGGACGGAAAGCTGTCATTAGCTCAACACCTCCAATGCCACCTCCCCACCATATTGATCACTCTGACACAGATGGAGGGGTTGTGGAGAGAGAAGGACAAGGACATTTAGAACAGGTAGACTGAAAAAGAGTGGGCGAGGGATCCTGGGAGAGAGACAAGACGAGGCCAGGCAGCAGGAAGAAGAAATAACAGGAATGCAGGAAACAGTGTGAAACTAACAAAAGCAGGAGCTCCACTTGCCTCGCAGCGGGCCTCCTGATTGGTTGAAAAACATCAAAGAAGTACGACTCAAAGCGCTGTTACACATGCTTGACAAGGGGAGTTACAGCTCGCTCGCTCCTCTAACTTCGCCCACAGCTACAAGACTAACATGTAGCCTGTGGAAGCTGAGGCCAGTCAGGGGGAGACTTGTGTCGGCTGAAACCAGTTCACCGAGCACCATGGCGACACCTTTGTTCTGAACAGGCACTTTAATGATGTCTGTGTGACTCTTCCTATTGGTCAGGGTATTTCCCAGCCTCTTACTCTTCTGCAATTACTTCACCAGTGAGAGCTGAGATTCATGATGTGCAGGGAATGACTGACTTTCCCACATGCTGATTATGTTTGGCTGTGAGGGCAGAAGGACGGGTAATCAAATTAAAAGCCACTCAAATCTTTGCACTTCTTTTGGGCGCTGAGATGAGCCAAACGTATGTTAAAGCATCCATTTAGAAATCTAACACACACACGATGCCAATATGATGTCCTTTTAATGAAGGGAAGTGCACCAACCCCAGTCTTCTGATTTACTGATGCTGGTACATCACACCGTATGTGTCCCGATTCAAAATGAAACAGGAGAAACTTGCCATAACAATCTCTGTGTGCTGAGCAAAAACAAACTGCTTTAAAATTTGCTGCATGTTGTTTTTGCTCCATAGAAGCAGTGATAATTACATGGGGTTCCTCATCAGACTAATAGAGCGGGTTTCTGACTGAATACAAAAGTTAGTGTGCCCACCAGTGAGCCCGAAAGCAGCCGGGTACAAAATTAAGTCACTGCCTAACTCAAAAGTCAATGCTCAGGCCTTGTTTTCTACTGTGTGTTAATGTCAGCTCAAAAAAAGGAAAATAATCCCAGAGGCTAATTCATCTTTCCAAAACCATAAAGACACAACACAGTGCCAAAGGTAGATGGAGTCAAAAAGACTGATGTTGACAGATGTTGCCTCCTTATGATTACTGTGACATCCCTAATGGGTGCTTCAGCTCTTCGCTGCAGTTACCAGCGGCGGCCAGCCGGGCGGTCCGGCCCTCCAAACCCAGTGGGGTTGTGGGATGCTCAGCAGAACAAAAATATGGATCTCTGTTACACAAAAGTCATTCTGCGTATTCTTGTACATTTGTAGTATTTATACACTGTTACTGGAAGCATTGTCCATGAATAAATAAGCCAGCCTAAGGAGGAGGACCACTGCTCTGTGCTAAATGAAATGCACACAACCAAATTACAATAACACTGATGTTGTGAGTTATGATGAGATAGGACTTTGTTTTTGAGGGTCACACGCCAAAATGGCGAGGAACCACTGGTGCACAGTAAAAAAGACATTAAAAATGACCTGACATCAGTTTCTTTTCAAACCCATCTGAGTTAAAACACAACATCAGCTACAGTAGTGATCACCTGTAATAGTACATATGTGCAGCGTTGGACTGTCCAGGTCCAGGCAGGCCCGCACTGCTAGGCTGCACAGTAAATGTTCTTTCTGAGGACTGGACACTGGCTGCTGCTCAGTGATAAATATATATCTCCAGACAGGGCAGCCCCTCCCTGCACCCCACCTCCACTATCAGGTTGTGAGGACACCTTTATAAATAAACAGTTAGCCGGACACTGGCAGGCTTTTTCCACTTCTCTTCATCTGCTGGGCACCGACTGCACTTGGACAGCGAGCTGGGGGAGAGGGCAGAGGAGACATGATGGATGGCAGCAGAGAAAGGGGCCGAGGAATTGAGGATGAGCTATGGAGCTAAAAGAAGAGCGGGAGTGGGAGGTCAGAGAGATGACGGTGTGTCATCAGCTACAGAACACAGTAGTGTGGACTCTACAGTTAACAAAGCGTAGATACATTTCCTGCTTGTGATAATGACAGGGTGGACGCCGCCTCCTTCATCCTCAAACTGCCTCGTGGCTCAAGATAGCTGATGTGTGTTTTCTGCCTCGTTACAGGCTGCAAAAAATCTGGACGGTGTGCAGGAGTGAAACCTTTTTCATTTGACACTAGAATATGTGCTGCCTTAAAACTACATGTCTGCCGCGCTACACACGGCCTCAGAATGACATAAAACAGTGATTCAGCCTCTGGCCAGCCTGTCAAGAAAATGAATGGACAGTTATTTAATAACTCATTAACTATTTAATTCATTCATCAAGCAAAATACCAAACGTGTCCTGGTTAGAGCCTGCAAGTGTGGGTGTTTAACTGATGGCCGGGAAAGCTGAGAGACGCTCTGAGAACTTGAGTCTAGATAGAGGAACATGTAGAAAAGACCTGGACAGTGACGTAGAGCCTGTTTAACACTGGGAGGAAATTCCTTCCCTGGAATTCCCCTCAGCAGCCAATAAGGATGCAGAAACGCTGCTTGACCGCCAATTAAAGTAAAGGAATTCCCCTACGGTAGCCAATCAGAGAGATAGGCATCTAAGCAAGGGCAAAACATCAGCACTTCAGCAAAACTCTAAAGCCCAGCCACACCCCCACCCCAGGTGATGCCTCCAGCAGCATGAGAGAGGCTGAGAAACACAAGGAAGGCGGGAGAGAGAGTTTCACACACACATTTCTCATGCAAATCTGCATCCACATGAAGCAGATTCACTAAATAAAAGTTCTTCAGGTCCCTGGGCAGGAGCCTTGTCTCTGCTACATGTCTTTGGTGGTGACACACTGCAGGTTGGATTTGCACTGCAGCCTAATTACAAGATAGTGAACCTTCACAATAAAGTTTAGATATTCAGCATAGAGATTAGGCGTAACTTAGGTATTTAGCTGGCGCTCTCATCCAGAGTGATTTACAGTAAATAGGAGAGCGAGATCATTCTTCCAGTGGGAGCCTATAAGAAGTCAGCATTGTTCTTTTATAATGTGTGGGATAGGGAGGGAGAGAGAGTCTGTGATGATTTAGACTTCGTTACTGGCTCATTGTGGAGGAATTTCTAAACAGCAGCATCAGGAGTTAAACCACAACCTCGGTGACTGAGCAGTATGAGCAAACTCATGCTGCCTCTCAAACACATGCGTTTAAATTGATCTGCATTTCTAATTGGTTAAAAGCTACCATGCAGATCCAGCGACAGTACGGTGCAGCATCCCAGCAATGCATTCGATCATAGTGCAATCCACCATCATCTATGGCTGTGCCAAGGGGCACATGTTGGAGCACAAGGCGGCGAGGAGAGGGTGTGTGACCTCAGTTGATGTTCAGCCTGAAAACACTTCCTGTGACCCAGTGATGTAGGAGCCAGGCAGAACAAAAAGAGCAGTGGGAGGCACAGTTCCATCAGGGGAACAACAAACATGGATGTTACACAGGAGGAAAAAATGTGATCACAAACACAGAATTCAGAGAAATATGGAGAAAAACAAGCACGAATCCAGCTGACAGAAATAACAAGTCCCCTCCCGAAAGTTCCGGCCACTCCTCGGTCAAATCTGTGTGTGACGGGCAGTGGGAAGCAGATGTGAACCTGCCTCTTAAAACATGGAGTTCTGGGAAAAACACATGACAGGAGGACAAGAAAACAGCAAACAGCACCTCACACCAGACTCCAGGGCGGAGCAGCCGCGGCGGGGGCTCAAATGTAAATACGATCTATCTTGAAACTAATAACACACATCAGAGTGTAACAGCCATTTGGAGCGTGCAGATGTCCATTGATGCTGGATGATGCCAGGCACAGATGTATATGTATATGCAGAGGCAATGTGAGCCTGCAGAAGCGACGCAATTCAGAGGTCGGCGTGAAATTAATGCACAATTCATGGGTTTTAGTGCAACACCAAACTGGTGTTTACATACGAGTCAAAACCATCCACTTTGTGTTTTCCACGGCTCAGTTCCTTCCTGCTTCAGTCCATGCAGACAAACAGGGCATGAAAAAAAAAAAAAAAAACAACTTCTGGGGAAGGTGAAAACAGGCGTTTTAGGCACAGCTGCCATTTTTAACTGCAGGTGTCACAACAGGGGGAACGTGGGCTGACATACCGTAGGAGGAGTGGCTTTTCTGGGGCTCCCAACGTTCCAAAAACACAACGGGAAGATTTGTATTCTAGAGTTACACAGGAAACCCGCCGCGACCGGGACACCATTTATTATCTCCACAAACAAGATCCTTATCTTCCAAATAATCCTTTCACTGAAAACAAGATTGTTTTAGCTGCAGCTATTCAGCGTGGCACCTCATTCAAAAAACCATCCTGTTGTTGTTTCAACTGGGATATTAGAAAAGAAATCCAACTGCCCTGAGATGAAAGATGCAGATCAACATCCTGCTGACTGAAAATACTGTTCACACTGATGAGCAGGTTTTGTGCTGTCGACTTCTGTCTTCCTCCTGCCGGTGTAATGCCTTCACAAAGCCTTTCAGGGCCCCTGAGGGCTCAGCACGCTTCAAGTTCCTTGAAATGAGGACTTAATTTGAGGCGAAGCAAAAACATGAAAATGAAACCAGCGGGGCAGAATCATGGGAATTGCGGTTCTTTTGCGGACGCAGCCAAACACACGTCCACTTTGATTAGAGTTGTGTTTCTGGAACATCGAAGCATCAGCGTTTTCGTTCGCCTGCCTATAAGGCTCGTAGGCTTTGGAGGGAGAGAGAGAGAGAGAGAGGGAGAGAGAGAGAGAGAGAGAGCGAGTGAGAGCTAACAGCCCATAAGGGCAAAGTGCCATGATGCTTTGCGCATCTCAGTAGACTAATTATAACACTGCAACCACTGCAAAAGTGAAACATGAAAGAATTAGCAATCACAGAGGGGAGGTGGGGGATCTGGTGAGAGAGAGAAAACAGAGAGAGAGGGACAGAATAAAGGAGGGAAATACAATTATTGTTAAAGAGTGTGTAGGTAGCAGGAGCACTTACATTCCAGTCCAATTAGACTGAAGCCATGTGTCTCCTCAGGCAGTTTTTATGTAAAACACAGGAATGTGTCACTCTCATAGCTGCAGGCCTGCGTGCACCGTCCCTGGTCCTGCTGGGACCACCCGCTAAGACTTGAAATACACTGACAGCTGAGGGCAGCGGTGTGTGTGCGCCTGATTGTGTGTGTGTTGGACAGACAGCTGGGGACAGTTGGTGCTGTGACAGAAAATGACAGCTGGGCAACACGAGACCGTCTATATGCTCTACCACACACACACACACACACCCTCACCCCCCAGTCGTACTAATCTGTGCCCTTTAATCCGTGAACTTTCCCTCCCAGGTGCCATCCAATTCCCTCCAAATGTGCCCTGCTTGCCTCCCTTTGACAGCTCTGACAGGGGAAAATAACCTAATAGTGACTATTTTTAGACTTTGACTTAAAAAGTCAGAGGTTACAGTAAGTTATGGTGAAGTAAACTTCCTCCCAGATTCATAAAGGGAAACATAAAAAAAAGACATTCTGAGGACAAACAGTCTGACCTGCACTCTCTCCTCAAACACAGTTATTTCTGTGAGATGAGTCAGCTGACACACTTTGTTTTCATATTATAGATCATTCCAGAAGGGTCTGTGTTGGAGTGGGAGTTTACAAGTGGGGAGAGATGCCTCACTGTAGATGAAACACTGACATTCTGTGCTACGACTTCATCTCCTGGTGCCCTGTGGAAGAGAAGCATCAAGCTTCTTTGCAAAATGCATTTGAAATGCTGCTATATGCCATTCCAGACAATAATGTGTAAGTTAAGATGTCAGAGCAGCTATGAACGCCAGCTTTCATTGTACTTGCTGAACCTTTCATTCACCCTGAATATACCTCTGTCCTTCAGGGATTCTTTAATCTGGCACGAGTTTACTGAAACCCTCGTCTCCACTGTCAGGTTCATTTGACTGATCACTCAAGCCTTCAGCTAACAGATGGAAGATGATACAGTCTCATCAGCACGGTCACACAGCTGTCAGTCGCTCACCCTAAGATTCTCCTGGTTGTTTTGTGACAGCTCAGCGGCTGGTCAAAAATCGAACACATTGAGATGCAATTATCAGTTGTAACAGCTAAACTTATTTAACGGGAAAACTGATTTGTGAGGCTCCACCTTCTTCTCGGGTTAAGAAAACAAGACTGTTCTGGGCAGCTGAAATCGAGCCCGCACGCGTCCTGGGCCTGATCTACCTCTCCGCCAGCCCTGGGAAGCTGCAGGGAGCTGGCACCTCCTCCTCCATGACAACCAGGAGTAATCTGGGTCAGCTTGTGCAGGTACAGGTCTGATAATACACAGTGATTCATGTGTACGCAGACCGCAGTGACCTGGATACTGCAACAGCCAACAGCTGCGGCCTGTGTGCGGAGGTATCTGTGCCAGTACACTGCTGCAGCTCTTGTTCACTGCGTGTCCCTTCACGTTACACATCTGCCTGCTTACATGCATCTGTGCAGTGTGTGTTGGTGTAGGCCTGTGGATTCATTCTGTGTGTGTGTGTGTGTGTGTGTGTTTGCAGTGATAGCCATCCCCTCCCATCCCCTGATGATGCAGGTCATCAATTCTCATCTCTGTGTCTGTTCTATCTGGCTTAGAGCGCCGAGTTATAAATACACAACCAGGCCGCAAATCAAGCAGTCAGTAAGACCGGATAATCAGCCAGGCAGAAAGGAACAGAGACAGTCAGCCAGCTTCTATGCACCTGCACAGAACCAGCTTGCAAACATTACTTTGAACCCCTGTCCTTGTTTCTGGAACAGGAACCACATGTATTAGCCAGACACTTATTTCCTGAACGAGTTCAGCTACTGCATCGAGCCACGCCTTTTCTAAATCTGTCTGAAAGGACAGAAGAATGGACAGAGGACGGAGTCACAAGCAAATAAGATCTCTTAGGAAGAAACATTCAGACTCAAGTCAACAAAAACTATTGATAGTGCAAGAAAAACATGTATATTGAAGGATTTTGACACTTCTGTTGTAATTGTTTGTTTTACTTTATACTTACAGTATAATACAGTTCCCATAATACTTTGGGAAACATAAACAGGAAGTATAATGTCACCATGGGTGTAGTGAGTCTCGCTGTGGACCACAATGTGAGCCCCAGTCTAGAAGCTTGTATTGGTTTTCATTGTGACAAAGTGCCCCCATTAACAGCAGCAGTGATCAGCTCCTGTGTGCAGTGGACACACAGCTGTCACTGGATTAGGACAACGTACAAGGTCCTGCCAATAATGACATCCAAGGAAAGTGTACTGTAAAGTCATAGGCATTATCTTCCATCCAAATACACACCTTGTCTATTATAGTTGTGAATCCAAAAATACACTGATCAGCCATAACATTATGACCAGCTGTAAGTCCCCTCATTTAGCCAAAACAGCTCTGACCCGTCGAGGCATGGACTCCAAGACCTCTGGCACCAAGACATAAGCAGCAGATCCTTTAAGTCCCGTAACCTGTGAGGAGGGGCCTCGTGGATCGGCCTTGTTTGACCAGTGCGCCCCAGAGAAGTTCGATTGGATTGAGATCTGGGAAATTTGGAGGCCAAGCCAACACTTTGAACTCACAGTTCCTGGTGTGGCAGGGCACATTATCCTGCTGACAGAGGCCACTGCCATCAGGGAATACTGCTGCTCCTGAAGGGGTGCACTTGGTCTGCAGCAATGCTATGTGTCACAGCAGCATCCACATGAACAGCAGGACCCAAGGTTTCCCAGCAGAACACCGCCCAGAGCATCACACTGCCTCTGGTGGTTTTCCTTCTTCCCACAGTGCATCTTGGTGCCACCTCTTCCCCAGGCAACTGATGCACATGCACCCAGCCGTCCACACGATGGTCCAGTTCTGCTGCTCAGGTGTCCATTGTCCAAGGGTCAGGGTGGGCACTCTGACCGGTTGGCAGCCATGCAGCGCCATGCGCTGTGTGTTCGGACACCCGTCTATCACAGTCAGCAGTAAGACTATCAGCAGTTTGTGCTGTGGAAAAGGGTTAAGTCAGTCAGAGAGCCAGCAAATCAGTCAGTAACCACCTGAGTCAGAAGTCCATATTCCAGTCAGTAACCACAGTCTAACCACCAATGAGTCAGTAATCAATAACAACATTCACATATTTACTCAGTCAGCTAGGAAACATACCATTCACACAGTAAGTCAGTCAGCCTGTCAGCTTAGAAGCAATTCACTCAGGCAGCGTATCAGGCAGCTGTACGTTCAGCACCGAGCCATTCATGACCCGGGCCAGTTGTGCTGCCAGTGATACGGGCACATTTTCTTCCAGTCAGTCAGTCAGTAAGCACATAATTCACTGCAGCCGGTCGGTCAGTCAGCCACTCAGTATCTCAGATCTAGCCGCCTCCACGGTAACTGCAGATGTCTCAGCTCCGAGGCTCCATTCTTTATCTCTATGATAACAGCAGGCCACGGCTGATAGCCTTACACACCGCGCAATGTGACCTCCAGCTCACTGGTGCGGTTTTAAAGGTACCACAACTTGGATTTTCATGAGGCTCAAGATGTCCCCCGTCTGCTAAACTTATCACAGTGTGACAGGGCGAGACAGTGAGACTGACCACCACTTCTTATTTCTTCACTGCTGTGCTGAAAGTTACTTAATGCTCACGTTGAAGGGATTCTGGTAAATGCCACAACTGTTGCAGATGGAAACGCAAGAGAGAACACTGGGGTTAGTGACTGCCGGAGCATAGGGTTCATTTCTTTGCTTGTGATAAAACACACCATTAGTAATGATATGGCAACAAATGCATGATGTTAACAATGGGAGGTTAGAGGAGGGACAAACAAAGAGTCGCTGTAATAATACAGCTTCTT
Organism: Monopterus albus; assembly: GCF_001952655.1. Lineage (NCBI taxonomy): Eukaryota > Metazoa > Chordata > Actinopteri > Synbranchiformes > Synbranchidae > Monopterus > Monopterus albus. The sequence goes on from NW_018128001.1 coordinate 833,324, forward strand.
CATCTGTGACAGAACGAAGAAAATGTCTGTTATTGTGAGAGGAAAACATTATGTTGCAGGAGGAGTCTCCCAGCACAAAAGCAGAGAAACCATTGGTGAGAAAAAGATGAGACTTCATGACACGCTTGTTAATTAAAATGTGATATTCTCTGCAGACTTACAAGGTGATTTGATTTGAGTGCACTGAGCTGCAGAAGGTTGTGTCAAAGCAACACTACACACAGCACAGATACCGGCTTTCATCAGAATTAATTTGACAGTTCTAGGTGAAAGGTTATCCAATCAGAATCGTTGTCCCGCCCCCAAGCTATTTGAGAGCGTATGAACAAGCTCTACATCAAGAACAATCACTCGAGAGACTAAACTGCGAGGCGTCCGGTAACTCTGCACTTGTGTTATGTAAATGTACACAGTTACACAGAGAAACTGAAAACATGCATTAATGTGCAGGGGAAAGGAGAAGGTGTAGAAGGAGGGAGAGCATCAGTGACTGAAAGGGTGAAGGCCTCAGAGGAAGAGATGGAAGCCAGCTCTGCACTGTACATGTGAGCAGCTGAAGGCCCGTTAACAGTCAATAATCGCTGTCACCGGACAGTCAGATAAAGTCTAGGACGGGGGGAAGACAAAGAGGACGGGGGAGTACGAGGACATGGCTACAAGAGTTAAGAACAACAGCACCGAAACCCCTCCCCCCAAATCAAGAACGAGGAACAGGGGACTGCCAGAACCAAGATGAATGTCAATGTGCTGATGATTGGCTGTGATAACGTCTACCATATTCTCCACGTCAGTTTAGCATGCTAGCTTTAGATATTAGCTTAGTGCAGACGTATCCTATCAGTGTTTGTCAGCTGACAGGAAGCAGGAGGAGACTTGCTGCAGGCCACAGGATGACAGTGGTATTTAGCATCACGTGAAGCCGGACACACAGACCTGAAGATGCCCACACATGCAGACAAATGTACATTGAACACAGAAACACACAGTGTGTCTCGTGTCCTGAGGGACTGTAGGCGGCAGCCATGCAATTCCAGACCCGGCGCTGCTCAGTGCGATATGCTCCTTTCTCCTCTCCTGTCCTAATGACTTTCTCTCTGCCTCCTCTCCCTCGCTCGGTTAAGTGGGTGACAGTCTTTTAAAGTGCAGTCCTGTACCTTCTGATAGCACCGAGCAAACAATGAATGTATTGGCTATGCTGGAGTGTGCGCTGGTGTCCCAGAATAACAACGAGGCACAGGGAGGATGCTATGTTTGACTTAGCGCACTTCAAAGCCGAGTTCAGCAGCCTCTCCTCTGTAAACACACACACTCAGAACAGCAGAGCAGACGTCTTTGTCTTCTGCCTTCACTTCAAAATTAAGAGGAAAAAAAACAGACAAATGCTGATTTGTTTGTTCCTTCCTTTCCAAAGGATTTGCATGTAATAATTCAACTCTGCACCAAACAACAGCGATAACAATGTTGGAGCTATTGCTCATTTTGAAGTTGACAGCACTGGATTAATTCCAGCAGAGTGCAGCAAAGAAAAGAGGATAAGTAAAAACAAAACGTGGCATCCTCAACCAGTTCTCACTCAGAACAGCAAGCTCCGACACCAAAAGCTTCTGTGTTTTGGTTCACTTTGCTTGGGCAGGAGGCTGCAAGGGTGCTAGCCTGGTCCTGAGTGTTCAGACAAACCTCACGCCATTTGGGGCCGATCAGCTGATCACAGGCCCAGCCCCATCGGGGCTAAACACCTGGTCTGAGGTGAACTTCAAGAGAAGCTGCAGCAAATCCACCTGATGTCTGTGGACTTATCACAGAGCAGGCGATGGCAGAGCGCCCTTGGCTGCTCCGGCAGGCCTGTCTTTTTCATTGCTCTTTCATTTTTCTGTGCTGCAAAAGCATAAGTCATCAGGGGGGTATGAAATGTCTCTCTGAGGTTATGTCTGGTATTTTTGTGGTATTGACCACGTTTCTACAGTTTGTCTTGAATAAACTAACTCAAAGCAGAAACAGGAAAATGTCCATCCTCCCAAAGTTCATGTCCTGAAAGAGAGAACACGACTCGTGCCACCTACGACAGACCTGTGTGTGCCCCAAGGCTGCTCTGGAGAAACATTTTCCTCCACGCCCTGGATGACTGGAACATTCTCACAAAGCAGAACCGGAAAGAGGCCATGGATCTCATACTACAAGGAGGGAGGTCAAACCCGGTTTCACATTTTTTTACAAAACATATTGAGAGATTTTTATTGTCTCAAACTGACATATGCATTAGTCCGTGGAAAACCAAGAACAAAACAAAGCTTTCCTTGCCAGGCTAGCGCATGTTTTCGTTTTAAAAGAAATTTAAAATTTCGCTCCTGTCAACTTCCATGTGATCACAATCACTTTTCTTTCTTTTAATTATGATTTATTTAACAATCCCAGATCACCCTGCATGTTTTAAAACATGTATTGCAATCTTTAAAGTCTATAGCCCAATTCCCCGTAACTCTAACAAATCCACATCCTCGTAAATTTATGTGGAACTTGCATATTTAACAGTGGATTAGACTGACATGAACACATGCTGAATGGTTTTAGAAGGTTTTGCTTATGGTTAATTCATTTTTATTAGCCAAGTGTTTGGGTGCCATGTAGTGGATGGGCAACAACGGTTTGCCCACAGTTTGTTTGGGATGACTGGATCTCTACCCAAACCACATTTAACTACAGGCACATTAAAAAAACCACAATGTAAAATGTGCCACACGTTTGGCTGATCAGTGTTTACAGTATGTTAAATGGTTTTTTATCCAGGACTAGGACTCACAGGCTCTGCCTCCATAAATCTGCTGTGCCAGGCCTGATTAACTGTCCAACCACTGGCGCCGTTTAACTGGTTCCACTAGTGTCACTGCTGAAAATGTACAGTCACAGAAAACTGTCAGCACGTAGCATGTTCTTTTTTTTAACGTTTGAACTATATATTCTTCCTAACTACACTAATTTACCTGTGCTTTTTTTCTACATGGTCATAAACAACAAACACCACACTAGTTAAAGTTACTGCAACAGGAGCAGAGGATTTTTTATTCCGAGGTCAACGTGTCTGAACCCTAGCTGAGCTGATCCATCTCACAGCTGTCTCATCTGATCTGAACCCTGTGGCTGTTCGTCTACTTCTTCAGCAGCTGTCCACAGGCCTCCATATCTGAACATCTCAGGTGTGAGATTTTGCTTTATGCCCTGACCTCTTTTTGTGTGTAGGTTCATTCAGAGCATTCCACCGGTGTTGGTGACTAGACACTGAAAAGCAGGGCTACCTCCGTACCTTCAAACAGCCCAACTTCCCCTGCCACAAATGGGAATCCCTCTGCCTGTACCTGTGTGAGCTTTCTAATCAGCTTCATACCCGTCATTCAAAGCACACTGTCTTTATTAGAGCCACATCTCGTGCCCCACAGAGGGAATATTATCACCACTGTTATCTCCACCCTCACAAGTGACAGACGGCTTGTCCCTCTTACTGCCAAACACCAACTTTTTCTATTTGGCCCATCTTCCTTTTACAGTAATTTGTATGAATGCAGTCATTTTCTATGTGCTCCCAGACCCTGGGCTCTGCCGTCTGTCTGGACTACTGCCTGTTCAGATCCAAGTCTGTCTTCTGAGCTCCTCAGTTTGTTTGTTTAGACTGCAGGTTTGAAATCTTAGCTTCTGCATCACACTGCTGTCATTGTTTATTCGTGGCTTTTTCCTGCATCTTGTCCCTCTCTTCACACAGAGTTTCACCAAGAAGTGAAACATTCTGAGCTTCATAAACACAGAAGTGTTGCATTGAAGCGCGTACAGGTGTACAGGGGTACCTAATAAAGCGGCCAGGCAGTGTGTGTCTGACCAGTTTGAAGATGGACTCTCCATCCTTTTCTATCTCGAACTCTGTTGGTTAACAGACTTAAATCTACACTCAGTCGACAGACTTGTTGGAGTTTACGCTCATCCTCTCACGCTCCCTGTACTCCACCATCCCTTCTCATTTTACTGCAGCTCATTTCTCTTTTAAACTAAGGGCTGAAAAGGGCCTTTACACAGACATTGTGAACTAGTCTAAAAACGTCCATGCTGACATTTCATTTCATTTCCCCAGTACAAAACACCTTCTGGGACTTGTGTCAAAGGAGGAGATGAATTTCAATGACACTAAACTTCCTTATGGCCTTAGTGGAGTGGGGTGGACTCCAAGATGAGGGTGATTTTCAATGTAGCATTTCCAACCAACAATAACCAAATAATGATGGACTGACCCCTAAAACGTCTCGCTGGCCTGTCTTCTTTATATGAAAACAGAACAACAATCATTTCACTGTTTACAGTTTTTTAAAGCTGATGTTCTGAATTTTGGTCCGACACCCTCCTGCTCCCGCTGTGATTACACTGCAGGTAGAACGTTTGACCTCCCTAAGAATCAACTGAACCCACATTTCACTGTAACAGCACTTATGAGTTCTCATGCACAGCCTGCAGGCAGCCACCACCTAGGACAGAATCATACAGCTGTGCATCAGTTCATGTAAGAGATCCTTTTGTTTTGCCAGTGATTTTAGAGCTGAGGTCAACAATATCTCCCAGTCACGTCGCATCCTTCTGATGAAGTAAACTGCTGCCAATGTTCTCTGAGCTACTCAGAGATTTGACTGTGTGTAGAGATGCTGCAGCGCTTTACATCATAAATAACATTTTTAGACCGATTTTGAGGTTGCTTTGTCACACCAGAAGCTGGAGTCAGGGAAAGCTGCACTGGGCAACACACAGTGTGCTGCTGTTTGGTCTGACTTCTTGGAAGCAGAGGACACGGAGGAGACCGAACGAAGCGTCTCATTACCGAGGCTGGCTGCTGTAAAGAGGACAATCAGGACTCCACTCTGAAGTTCAGACTTCAGCTCCAGTCAAAGAACATTTGGACTCGGTGTGGAGAGCCACAGGAACGGCTGCAGCCGCGACCGGCTCCAGCCGCTGAACAGAGAAACATCCTGCAGAGGCATTTTCAAAGCTGTCCAGGAAGAGACTTCAGATGAGTGTTATTTTTGACTGACACTTGGCTAACGTGCTGCCGTGTGCCGGACAGCGGGAACAGGGCTGCTTCTGCATCACGGCGCGTCTGCCCTTGAAGATTATTGCCTGATTAAACTGTAACACTCTTTGAAGCAGCAGCTATGTAAACGAAACCCCAACCCCCCCTCTGAGGTTCAGAGCTGCAAATGGAGGTCAGAGCGAACACGTGAAGGACGTACAGGAACGGGATGTCTCCTATGTCCGCTCACCTGTCCTTCCTCCCAGCCTTCACTTTCTATTAACCCTCTGTCATCACTGTCTCACCCGCCGTCCTGTGCATTTCTGTAGTCCTATCAATCAACACATCCCATTACTGCGTCCCCGTCCCTCCCGAATCCTGTTCCCACAGCACATGCACACAGACACACAAGCAGAGCATGTCCTACGTCACTTCGACAGACAAATGGACACATAATCTTACAGCTATGGCGTCTCCAGGACGTGAATCATCAGAGCTCCTTGGCAGACGGCAGCTCTTGTCCCTTTCGATGACTGTCCATCATGAAAACAGACTGACGGGTGAATGGGGGTGAATAAGTGGCTTGATGGGTGGATGAGAGTATGGATGGATAGATGGCTGGATGAATGGAGGGATAAATGGGTGACTCATGACATCCTGATGCCTTACACAAATCTGAAAATAGGCTTGGAGATAAGCATTCATGCCCCGGGACACGTTTCCCTGGGTGTCTACTTCCTGGTGCACAGACTGCACTCTGTGCAGCACGACTCACACCGAGCGCCTGGAGAGTCTCAGCTGCACGGAGATCACGTCCGCTTCGGGGGCCTGTCCTCACAGGAGGGGTTTGCCAAAGCTGCTTTAGACTCTCAGTGGCTGATTGAAACTGAGGTAAAAACTAATTCATATATACTTGAACCAACAAGGAAACAGGCCGGTGTAAACCCGGCGCCTGGACGATTAGGCTCTAGTCAATACTGATGAATAGTTCAAGAAGACGAGTGACAACATTCACTAGTTGCAGCTTTTATGTCGCTGTAAACTGTGGACCGTTGGTCACAGAACGAGCTGCTGGAAGACGCCACCTCAGGCTTCAGCAGACTGTGATGTGACGGTCGCTGTTCACACTAGTCTCTACTGGGAAATGATCTGACAGCTGTAGATCACACTAATCAATAGCTGTAGCTCTAACGAGGAAGAGAAAAACAGCACTGTGACATAACAATCAAAATGTTTAAACAACTGTCTAAGTGTTTAAGTCTGTTCTGAAACAAAAATGTGTCAGATTCTCTGGTTTCAGCTTCTCAGAAATGAGCCATAAGATGCTGAGCTGCTCTTTGGACGAAACGAGTCACTGACATTGTTCAGTATATTCTTTTAAACTAACAGCAGATTAACTGATAATGGAAATAATCCTGTCAATCACTCTTCAGATGTGATTTATATACAGTAAAGGTGAACAAACATTCTTTTCTAAAAGTAAGGAAATGGACAAACAGGGGCTGAGGTCATCCTCCGAGCCCTCTTCCTCCAGCTGCTGGTGAAATGCTTTGCTAAACCCGATGACTCGTCCAAACTTGCAGTGTATGTGCAACCTGAAGCCTTTTGAAGTGTGTGTGTGTGTGTGTGTGTGTGATAACACTAGCCACCAATTTATGCCCCTGTTTGTGTAAGTGTGTGTTTGACTCCAAGACAGGAACAATGTCACCTATTGAGAAACCAAACTCAGTGCCCACACACACACACACACACACACACACACACACACACACAAAGCACTGGTGTGGAGTCGACCTGGTGGTGTTTGACTGAGAGATTTAACGTGTCAGGTTCTCTCCAGTCTCATTTCCTCGGCCGGCTATATTTGTCTCCCACCAACGCTGTAAAAGCTCTTGGCCATGGAGGGGGGGGGGGCACACAACACACACAGAGAAGGAGGCTGGTAAAACACTCTGCTTTTAAAATAATGACCAAGATGTGAACAATGCAAGGCTGCCCTGAAGTGCTACATTTTTAATAGTAATGAATGCAAACAGTGCACGCCGCCCAGCACCACGTGGCACATCAAACTAATTCTACCCACTTTGTTTCTTGGCACTAAGCCAAAACAAGTGTTTTATTTTTATGTGTCTGAATATCAAAGGTACCCCAAGCCAACAAAGTTTGACCCCATATAATTCACATTTTGGTGCACGTTATCTTTGCCTGGATGAACAATGCTTAGAGACGGCCTGTTAAAGACCCCGCTGCCCTTTCAGCAAACCGGTCTCCATGGTTACTGCACCAGTTCGCTCCGACATCCTGTGGCGGCTGTTACGGTAGAGCTGAATTCCTTCATGGATGGCCGAGCAACACGCCTCAACATGCGGGTTTGTTTCAACTGCTTCCAAAAGAACAAACACACACCATGAAATAGCAATTTGAGGATGGAATTTGCTGTGGGCATGTGTCAGGATCCCAAGGCCAGACTTTTCTTTTACTGCTGCTGCCACAGATTAGCAAAACACCAGGACATAAATAATCCAAACATTATAACACTTTACAGATGAGGAGCTGGTTGTGCTAAATGGGTCGGTGTGGTGTATGTTCATTACCGAGTGTGTCTGAGTCGACAGACCAAACCGGGTTGTCATTTAGGGACATGGAAACCAAAACAACAGACAGAAGAACTTATCTTCCACGCAGCCTGCACTCGTACGGAGGATTACAAGGCTACATCTTAGCAGTAAAATCGTACCGAGTGTTTAACATTTCACAGCATGTGGCTGCTGCGCTGGAATCACAATGAGGTCTGCTCACAGCATGGAGGGTCCTGGCGTGGCGGTGAATTCCTCTATGGTTGACCAGGCAACTCCGAGCACCGTTTGGCTCCATGTCTCCAAGGCTAACCAGCCAAACCAAGGAGGCTAATAAAACTGTCCACTGATAAGCAGTTAATGCCCCAGAACTAATTACTGCACTGCCACCCTGTTTTCTCTTTCCCAGATCAGTGGAGTGACACACACACACACACACACACACACACACACACACTGAGCCGTGATATGTGCTGCTGACACAGTTATAAGTGTGTGACTGGACTCCAGAGCAAAGCTTCAAGTCATGAGGGGTAAACAGAAGTGTGGCTCCTCACTGAGGGTGTATTGGTCCAAGTGTGAAGAAAACAAGTTAAAAATGAAAAGAAATCCTGAGCATTCAACACAAAGCAGCACAGAGAAAGCCGGAGAAGGAACTGGGTAAAAAGAAAATCCAAGTCAGCCCAGCAAACAGCCAATCAAACAAACCACGTGCCTCGGTGGCAGCGCCGTACAGGTCAGAGCAGTTAGCTCCAGTGGCAACAGCCGGGCCAGGCTGCTGCGCCGTCGCCCTCTGCAGCAGTACACAGCCATGTCAGCTGCAACCACGAGGAGCAACACCCTTGTAGCTGCAGAGAGGCTGTCACGTTCACAGCCGGACTGGTGCGACTGTTTCCCACACTGTCCACACATCGTTTGGTGTTTCCGGCTGCCAGGGACACCACTGTGCTGCTGCACGGGAGGACATACAGGCGACACAGCACATCACACCTGCACTTACTGTCAATTCAATCAATAAACCTCGCATCTTGAATCTTTTGCCAGGTGATACTGCTGGCCCACACAGGGAGGGCTGCTGCTGTCGCTGGGTGGCAAAATGAGTCACTGTAAGAGTACACCCCCTGTTCAAACACGTGTCAGCAAGCAGTGGCACAGCTGAGCTCGCTGAGAGAAGGAATACGCACATCCATCACAGCCACTGTCAGTCCACTGCCAGGCCTGGGCCGCTATCACTGCGCTGCACTGTTTTCTGTGTAATGATAACTTTAGCAGCAGGGACTGGCTGTAAGGATTTTCAGCCTCCCTGCACACGCAGCACATTTTCCAGCGTCTGCCCGAGTGAGGACTTCACCGCGGATTATTTAAAGTTGACAGGTGTTGATTAGAATGTTGTTTGTTCAGTCACAGGGCTGACATGGCTCCCGGTGAGCGCTTACAACTCCAGAAATATTAAATTAACTCTGATGGGTGTGAACTTTTATAAAGACTGACACGGCACAAGTTTTTACATGAGCAGGATGATTTTCCTGAGTGAAGACCTGAATGCAACCTGCACACCAGGAACTGCCAGGATCTGCACCGAGCACCGACCTGGAAGAAACGTATTAGTGAGAATTACAGCTCGTGACAGGAGCAATCTGAAGAAGGTGGCTCACATGCAGTTCAACTGAAGGTGGTGAAGCAGTGGTCACACCAGCTCTGGCTGACCAGTGTTTTCTCTCTGCTGTGATGTCAGACTATGAATAGCAGCAGCCCCGTCCCACGGCGTTTAAAGCCTGCGAGGCTCTTTAAACATCCTGGACTGTTTCATTTTTGAGTCCTGACAAATGCGCATCGACAAGTGGTGTTTCAGTCACGGCAAGAACATGACTCACAGCAACAGAACCGCAGCCAACTGTAGGCAGAGAACCACAGTAGATACCTCATCCCCTATTTTAGCCCAGCAGAGGCTATGAAGAGGGAGGAAGAGGAGAGCCAGGGAGAGAAAGTGCCTAGAGGATCTAAATCTCATCTCCCAACGTGATAAAGGAGGCTTATTCCACAACACATTTTCACCTTCCTCCCAGAGCTTTCAAAACAGGGAGACAAAGAGAGATCCTGATCTCTAAGCTGAAGAAGAATCCTCCTTTCCACTTGTACTTAAAGTTTGAAAAGCAGGACGCCAAAGATTAGACTTATCATTTGGAGGATACAGCACAAGGCTTTTCATAACAGGAGAACACAATCCTATTTTGGATTATATCGATTTATAAAGTAGGGAGCAGCTCAGACATGTGGGCGGTGGGGTTGGGGTGGGGGGGTCTGAGTCCAACCTGCCTCTGGATGAAAATCTCATTTGCCAAGATGGAAACAGAATAAACCAAAGTTGTATATATACATGTTTCTAAGTGAACGTTTGGAGTGAGAGCCTTGCTAGCAGAGCGACTGGCACGTCAACAGCCATGTGGGACTCCCTGACCACTTACGGCACTATGGGAGATACAAACTATAACTCCTGGACGCGGCCTTTCATAAATGACAGCTGTGCTGAGCTTCTCTGGGCCACTTCGGGTCAGAAGTTGCTCGGCACTTTAAAGCCAGAGCAGAGCCGCTGGGCCGCCCTGCACAACCAACAACAGACCCACAGACTGATGTTCTCCTCAAACACACAGCAGCCTGCGCCACATCTCGTGCAGCAGACTTGGACACCTATTAAGCTGATCAGCACCTTGAAAAGATGCTTACTGCAGCTCTGTTGCCTCTGTTAGGTCTAATTTAAAGCTGCGAGGCCTGAAGACTGAGGCGCCTTCAGAGATGGGCCCTGGTGGTGTTGACTACATACAGTGTATGAGCAGACAAACAAGCAGGAGCACGGAGCCACACGGCTGCACCGTGTGACCGTAACCCTTAGAAGGCAGCACAGAGGTCTGCGCTGGAAAAACGACAGAAAACATTAAGAACAGCTGGACGTGCACAGGAAGGCAGCCCGACACTCACTGTTTACCGCACTCAGGATTTCTCACCTCTGTGTGTTTTCACAGCTCGGCTACTACAGCGCTACACAAATACATCCAGCCGAACCCACAAACACAGATGATTCCTGTGTGTGTGCTGCTCCTCATCAAAAATAGACAGGATGGGGTTATTTACTCCAAGTAATTATTTATTTTATCATGGATTCGTCTTTACTCAAGTTCATTTTCTCAATTCATCAATCACTGTTTGACGTGTAACAAAAAATGAGAGAAAAAGAGAGAAATGCCGTCAAGTTTGTTTTATCTACAGGGAAAGACAACGATCAGAATAACCCGTGGACTTTCCAGTAACTAACTTCTATGTTTATCTCTACTTGTTAATACTGTCGGTTCGATTCTCATTAGAATCAGGTTTTATAAACACTTCGTATGTTTTGTCTGCAAAAATCCATAAAAGTAACTTAAGCTAAATGAAAAAAGCACAATGTTGAACTGTGATGAGTCGAAGTGTAAAGAGGACGGTAAAATACAAGAGTGTGTAGTGAAAATACAAGAGTGTGTAGTGAAGTACTGCACTGGAGTAAAGAAACCTGAGTACAGTCCACTGCTGTGCACACACACACACACACACACACACACACAGCTCTTGAGCCAGAAACATGTGTGTGAATACACAAAAGACCTGAACTCATATATCCAGATGACCAGCCTGGTGCAGAAACACACACACACATCTTCGTCATCATCATCACCAGGGGAAGCTGCTCCTGCTGCTCTGGGGGAAACAAACGCTGTTCTCTGTGTGGAGGATTCAAGGCAGCTTGGCTACAAAACACACCAGTCCTATCAGCACAACGCCTGTTTACACACACACACACACACACACACACACACAGGAGCGAGTGTACTCAGCTGCGGGCTGATTTCCATCACCGAGGGCTGAGCAGAAGAGAACAGAATACACTCCAAGGTGATATACTGAGAAGGTATCGATTCACGTCCTGTGGGGGTAATAGGAAAACAGGTGGGCCTGGAGGCCTCCTCTGCAGGCTTCAGACAGAGAGTAACAGCACCCATGGGACCACTCCAGAGCCTCCTAATTGACCATTACTGAACAGCCTGTGGAATAATGGAGCAGCCGAGTATTTCTGAGCAGCAGAATGGCATTAAAGCAGAAACAGCAAAAACATGCCACTGGGAAAATGTGTTTAAAATGTGGGGCAGTGCAGCTGGAACCCTGCTGCTCCGCACGCTGCATGCCCAGCAGCCAGACAGGAAGCGAATCCCTATCAGCAACTCAAAGGTCAGGCCGCACAGCAACTGTCTGTGGTCGAGCCAGACTGGTGGGAAAACAGCTTGCACAAAAAGGGGTCGGTGGTGACACCTGAAAGGCACCGTTAGAAACCTGAGACATAAGGACAGGGGTGTACTAGTGTCCTATTAGGTTCAGTAAAAGGTCCATGTGAGCTCATTATAACATATGAAACACAGGGTAACTGTATGTCCCTCGCATGGCTGCAGACGGTATTAAACGCCATAAACACTGAAGTAACTCATCTAATTACTACAGCAGCCTCGGACCCTCTGCCACTGTGCACACTCCACTTCTCCCTCTCGTTTGACAAGGCAGCTCCTCTCCCTTCTCTGTCCTGTCCCTCGGTCAAAGGAGACATACCCTGATCGCAGCAGGCTGTCAAACGTCTCCATGGCAAAGCAGACGTGAGAAGAATCACGACACGGTGGGCGCAAACGTCCTCCGGGTTCCTTCACCTCCAAAGAGGTTAGGCTCCTTTAGGCAGGTTGCTTTCACTCGGGGTAATGCACTTTGTCCTGCCCCCCCCCCCAATCTGATTCATTGTAGCCAACTTCAAACCAGCATTGGCGCACGGGAACTCACACAGACGCGCAAGCAACAGCAGGAAGACCACTGATGGAAAATAGCAGCAGTGAGGTCAGCGAGGCAGGGCAGCTTCACGCCGGGTGCACATTACAGGGACTTTAGCGGAGCCAAGAACAAACCCGGAGGGCGAGCGTGTGAAATACAGTGGCTCCCACTTATAAAGAGGCCCTTCTCCCTCTCTGCGCCCTTGGACTACCTCGCCTCTAAAATGCACCTGTTCGGCTCTGAAGCCAGAAGGACGGCGGCTAGGAAAAGACAGAAGGAGACCAGGGAAGGAGGGGAGGGCGGGGAGCGGCTGCTGAGAGCGGTAGCTGGATAAGTAGCCCAGGGAGCAGCTAGTAACACAGCGATCACCTAAAATAGCCTCGGCCACTGAGCCCCGCCGCCGCAAATCACGGCGCATACAAACCCCGCGGGGCGAACCGGGGATTTTAGTAAACGCACCGAATCCCATGCTGGTCTGACCGTGCACACTAGCATTTGAACAGAGACCATATGGGAGATAGTTCGGTGCTACACTGGTCCGGACCCGCCGGTGTCTCCTCCACCGCCTGCCCCGGTCCGAGCGGCACAAAGAACAGTTGAAGCGCCAGCTCCGCAAAGTGACACACGCACAGGAGCAAACAGAATCAGAGCAAACAGAGAAACTGACCGTGAAATCTCCTCCTCCTTACAGTCGTCCCAGTACTCAGGATAAACCCTCCTTTCCTTCCTCTTCTTCCGTGCGGTGGAAAACGGAGCCTGGTGGCGACAGCGGAGTCTGGATTTCCTCCCTCACACGCACGGAGACAGGCGGACAAATATAGACTCGCTGCTCGGTGTCAGGTCCCCTGTCTGCGCCCCGTCTGGCGACAGCCTGTCTCCCGTGTCCAAAGTTAATCGCAGCGGGACGTGGAAGTCTTATTCACAACAGCGACGTGAACGCAGCGTATGGACCAGTGCCCGCGCTCACGGAGGGGAATCTCCCGTGGAAAACTGTGGGGCTGAGCCGGAAGAATAAAAAAAGAACAAAAATGAGAATCACGTCATTCTCTGGTCAAACCAGCAGCTGGGGGGCTGGTGGCCGCTACACCCGATAACCAGGCGGGTGTCGGACCTCGAGCCTCCACCGCTGTACACGTCGCGCACTCCCGCGGTCCTCCGCACAAATGTCCGCTGCCGAGGCTGAAGGATGAATTTCCACCCGGAGGAATGGAGAGGGAGGGAGAGAGCGCAGTGCTTTGCATTCTCTGAATTACTCCACCCCCAAAGTGCCTCCCCCTCTCCTTTCTCCGTCCCTCCAGCTCACCACCGTTAACTCCCTGCTCCTCTGGCTTTGTCTTTTTCCTCTTTATTCACCGTGTCCTTCTCTCTTTAACCCCCCTAAATAAAACTCTGGTGAGCAGCACTTCCACGCTGAGGGCCATCTAAAACTATGCACCCTGATCAATCGATGTTTACTCAACACCTGCTCTGATGGAGTTATGACGATGCCATCGATCCAGGGTGAGAGCGATCACCATGCAGGTTTTATCAATATGTGTGCACTGCAGTGAGGAGGCAGCGAGCTCTCCTGAAGCACACCAAGTCACGAAGCTCAGTGGTGCAGCAAGTAAACAGGATTAAGTTGTGATCAGTTGGACTGATACTGCGCTGCAGGGGAGCACATGACCTCTGACATTCAGCTCTGACCAAAATAGAAGTGGTTCACTACTTTCACATGTCAGGTTCCCTCCAAACACAAAGACAAGGCCCCCCTGAAGATGCTGAGCTGCTTTTTCAACATTTTGTGTGAGCAAAAAAAAAAAAACAGCTTTTCAAATATGTTTCTTTGTTGGGTAAAAGCCTTGTTTACCTGGGTTTGCTGGTATTGACTTTAAGGAGACAGAGTGGTTTTATACAGTATGTGCTCATGCATTTCAGGGCTGCCTGTAAGAAGCCTTGATTAGATAGAAAAGCTCAGCTAAGTGTCCTTATGAATTCATCAAATCCTTCTTTGTGGTAAAAGCCTCATGTTGCGGTGACCTCACGCTGGCAGCCATGACTCCAGACACACACGGGCTCCATTCAGTATGTTTGCCAACAGTTGTGAGCAGTCACACTTTGAACAAGTTGTGACTGATTCTGATTCACTGGCCCGTATCAGTTCAGTTCAGTTTTATTTGTATAGCACAACAAAAGT
>NW_018128001.1:848115-864438 GCF_001952655.1 Monopterus albus
GACCGGTTGGGGTGAGTGGATAGAGGAGAGACAAAAGAAGAAAAGCAACAAGACAACAACTACAAACAAACACAATCACTGATCTCACGTGCTCGTGACAATCAGACATCTGAAGGAGAGCACATCTTCTGCAGCTGCTCTGGTGGAGGTGCAGATGTGTGAACACAGTACGAGTGTGGAGTGGGTGACAGCGTTACACGGTATAGTGCATGTATCCTGAACGCACCGCAGAGCACTTTACACTGATCCACACAGTCATACTGCGGCGGTGCACGGTGCACACTCACCAGGAGCAGTCGATGCACCGGGACATTTGAACAGGAGCTGGGACTCGAACTTAAAGCACAGTCCAGTGAAGTAAACAACCCCTCTTTCTGATCGTTTGAACCACCTTCCCCTTCATCGACTGGTTTAATATCCACATATCGACACGTAGGCCAGTGGTCGGACAGAGACCGACTGTCCTCAGGAAACGTGCTTTAATTTGATTCTGCTTTGTTCTGTCATTAAGTCTTTCATACGAGGCGAGTGTAGGTGTCACTTATAAGTAAAGTATGTCTCATTTCCTAATGAGTGAAATGGGAAATGTGAAGCCGCTCATTAAATTAGCCCCATTTAATTTAGCTTTAATGCTGGTTGGTTCTTGTTAGATCAGGCAAACAGGTGCTTAAGAATGAGACTAACAGTCAGCACCGTCTCTGTGACAGGGATCGTATGTGAAAGACAAGCAGAGAGAAACATGGAGATTGTCTAGTTTTTGAAGCAAACAGGAAAAGGAGATAAGTAAGAGACTTTGACAACGTGAGAATCTGTGTGTGGCAACACGTGTATGAGCGAGACGGATGTGACTGAGGGCAGAAACCTAGAGTATCTTGCAAACTATTGGCATTTTGTCCCAGAACTAGGCCATTTCTGAGTGTTATTGGAACTGACAGCAGGCTCTGTCCTTGTTGTGCAGGAAAAACAGCTGCATGACTCTGGGGCTGAGTCAGATTATTGGAAATGTATTGTTAAATGTCACAAAGGGAAGAAGTCAAATTGACCACACACCACAAGTCTGGAAAAAACAAAAGGCCAAATTTCTCAGGCCATGGGAGGTTTGTACAGGTCAGGGAGGCCAGGAGACAGACACAGTGAGGGACTGGTTGTTACCACAGTGAGGCCTTCAGAATGTTTTAAGAGCAGGACACAGCAAACATGAACCCACACTGTGACATCACAAGTCTACTGAAAGTTTGATCTGCCTCCAGATCTGTTCATGCATCAATAAGAAGCCAGTTTACCACCCATGAATAAGGTGTCGCACTGTGACCCCTCCCTCAGGGGTCACAGTGCGGGAGCAGGACCAGGCTGATCGCTCTGCAGGAGGGCACCATGGGTAGGTCAGCTGCTGGGAGGTGGAGCCGAGGTGGTGGTGGGCGCTGCCAGATGAGAAAAACAGAGACGTGAGGAAAAGGGCTAGTTTACAGTATGTGGCCACCTTCGGCTGTGACTGGTGGGAGGAGACGCTGTGGGAGGCGAGTGATGCAGCAGCAGTCAAGTCCCACTGTCGGACTGCAGCAAACTTTCAAAGACAAGTGCCATTTTTTGCTCTGTATTTTAAATCAAAGCTGATTAAATTGTGGTGTATCCAAATCACAAGACATTAAAGGATGCAGCCGGTGACTTTGTGCGTGTGTGTTACTCCCCACAAACCCCGTCCAGAGACCAGCAGCACCAGTGAATGTGACGTCCTCAACATCATGTGTGTGAGTCCAGACCCTGGTTCAGCTTATCGCTTCTCACCAAGATAAAACTGGACGTGTGCTGCCTTCACACTGACGCTCACAGATGCTACAGAGGTCAGTGGACTGTCTGTGAACTCCAACTGGACATAACATAACGCACACCAGGCTGTTCCCCTCAGCAGCAAAGACTAGCTGCTGGAGGAGGCTTCACCGCTCCTAATATCTTCAGACAGGCCAGGCTTTGCCAAGGGGGGTGCTGTTTCAAAATTCATGGCAGTTCATGGCAGAAACATCGATGAGAAGCGAAGCAGAAGTAAACCAACACCATGAAGGGAGACAGGAGAGCCGAGAGAGAGGGAGAGAGGGGAGCCAGAGCGGGAGCAAGAGCAAGGAAGGGAGGGGGCAGGAGATATGAGGTGAAAGTGAGGCCGACAAACACAGAGCTGCAGCGCGTGCACGAGCTGCACAGAGGTACTGTACTACTACAGCAACCTGACAAATAGCTGTGTGCTTCAGCTATGGAGAAGATAACCCTGACCCAGACTCCAACATCATGAAGTTCGACCTCCTACAGGCCACATGTGTGTGATCACACACCTTCCCGATGAACTGGTTACTGTACCCAACAATCTGTATAAATGGACACTGACACCTAGAGCCCTGTCAGACAGAAGAAACCGGGTCTGAACGTCTCCCATCAGGCTCTGTTCTCATTCCTTACACAACCATTTGTCACTTCTGATGTGCACAGAGCACTGCAACACTATGGTAGCTCTCCATGACAGTGTGCGCCATTGTCCCTGTATTTAAATGATCATTCTTTCTCACCCTGCCACTGCCAGCTTTTTGCCCCACTCTCCAGTGGAGCTGTTCAAAAAAGCCTGAAGCACTTTGCTTCAGACAAAGTTCTTAGTTTTCACAGGTCTCATTATTTCCTGCCTTAGCACTGGACACCGGACATAACCTGTGAGGTGTACAGTCATCCAGGATGGAGCTGGTTCCTGGGACTTCTGGGCTGAATGTGCTGAGCTTTCTACAAAGAACTGCTCGACCCAAATGGCTGCAATGCTGCACTGAATTTGAAGTCTGGTGATTGCTTGTTTCTTATCAGAATGAAGTTTTTATGGCTTGACTTGTTATGATGGAATCAGATATTTTCCGCTGTAGCTAGAACTGAAAGACAAAGGGCAGGGTTATAGGAGAGCAGGAACAGGCACTGGGAACATGAGGACACATAGGACATGGGATATGAAAATGACACGCTCACACGCTGAAGGTAAACCTCTGCAGCTCCCAGTGTGAACACAGGCAAAGCATCAAACAAGCTTCATCCCAGTGACTGTACCTAATGAAAAGTGACAGCTCCCTTCTCCAGGAGAACCTTCCTGCCTTTCTAGGCTTCAAATCCTAATCGCTTGCCCCCCCCCCCCGCCTCTCATCTTCCTCTCACTTTTCTAATGAGTGTTCCCCACTTTCTGCTGCCAATATAGTCTTATTATATTTTAAATACTCTAATTGTCCCCCAGGGAAAAGGAGGGAGAGAAGATGAGTTTTAAATGTGTAATAACATGAAAGATTGCAGGCACAGCCAGGTTGGTGAGTGGCAGATGCTTAGGGAGAGAACGCAGGAGAAGCAGTGACAGTGTAATTTGAGAGATAGCACAGAAGTTGATTATTGAATGGCAGGTATTCAGAGCGTGTCAGATTATCTGATGAGCATGTGATAGGGAAAGTTTGCACTGTACTCAATCAATGTACCAGAAGGATAAACCGCAGCTCTCATAGAACAACTCTCCATCTTCTGTAAATCGATGAAGCAGCTTCAGTGTGTGTGAACCCAGTGCACACCGTATAGTGCAGCACCAGTGTGTGTGTATCGAGGTTCATAGACACAATTGTTTCAGGTGTTTTTGTATGTATTAATACTGCTAAGTGTGTGTGTATGGAAATATGCGGTATGAGTGTGTGTTTGTGTGTGTTGTTGCACTCCTGGGCCTATTAAGGCAGTCAGTTAAACTGGCAGTGCAGTGTGCAGTATGTGGGTTAGGGTGCCATCCTCACTGTTAATATTTCATCTCAGCAAATAAATGGGGCAGAGAAACAGAGAAGGCCTAACAGGACAGAGGCTCTCCCCTACCGTGGGGATGTGTGTTTGTGCGTGTACGTACACAAGAACTGCTACTGTACAGGAAAAAACTGAATGAGGATGAAGTGAAGGAGCCATTCATTAGGAGTCACATGGAAGGAAAGATATTTCTAGTAGCTTCAGCCTGTAACTAGGTTACATGACCCACCACAACAGGGAGAACTTAAAACAGCTTTCTGAAAGAGGTTATATAAGGAATAATAATACCTGACAAGTTGTATATGTCATGATTGTAACGGACGACGTGGGCTAAGAACCAGCTGACATCCAGATTACACCATGGCCACTGAGAATTGGTGTGATTAACTTTTACTCTCCAGACAGTATAAATGAAATAAGTCACTAACATGCAATATTTGTCAAATCTGAACATGCTGGTCAACCAGTGGCAGGACAGAAAAGCCTGATTTATGCATATTATTAGCTGAATCTATGCAGAGTCTATGCTGATGTTTATACCTGTGCACTGATGTGTCGGCATCACACTGCCGTCACCGCAGCGGTGGGGTTTCTACACCTAAATGGTAAATGGACTGTATTTATATAGCACCTTTTTCCACAGTGTGTTGCACTGGCCAAAGCGCTTTACAGGAGATCATACACCATTCACACATTCACACACCGATGACGACAGGCTGCCACACAACGGCGCTAGTCAAGCCACCGGGAGCAATTCGAGGTTCAGTGTCTTGCTCAGGGACTCTTAGGCATGCGGGGAGACCAGGAGTCGAACCACCAACTTGCTGGTCAGGAGACGACTGCCCTACCACAGCCACCCCAAATATACCTTTGCGAGTTTCCTGGTGTTCCACAAACAATGATGGCTGAGCAGGTTATGTTGGAGTTGGAGCTAATAGATGTTGAACAGCAATTTCCATCCATCTAACCATTATCTATATTTCTTATCCTGAACAGGGTCACAGGGGGCTGGAGCCAATCCCATCTGACACTGGGCAAGAGGTGGGGTCCACCCTGGACAGATCACCAGTCTATCACAGGGCTGACATGTAGACAAACAACCACACTCACTCCTACAGGCAGTTTAGAGTCACCAGTCAACCTAAGCTGCATGTCTTTGGGCTGTGGGAGGAAGCTGGAGCACCTGGAGAGAACCCACGCAGGCACAGGGAGAACATGCAGACTCCACACAGAAAGACCGGGCCGGACCGGGGCTCGAACCCGGAACTGTTTTGCTACTGAAACAATGCTGAACACAAAAAAAACACTTTACCAGTGTAACTCCAGCACTCAGCCGAGGCGAGCTGAGCCGGTACCAGGCTTTAATCTTATCCTGCTGAGAGATGTTACTGATAACAGAAACAAATCACTGACTTTCCTTTCCACAAACTAAGTTAATCCATGACGGCTTTGTGTGAAAACTAACTGAGCTGTGGCCACTCCGTGAAGACAGAGGTTGGTACAGCTGATCCTGTTGTTGTTGGGGGGGTTTCCGATTACTTTCTCATTTCTCAGCATTAGGAGTTGTATACTATATTTAACCTGAGTTGACAACATTAATTAAAACTTGAAAAGTGATGTTTTTCACCAGAAGCAACATGTTCCTGTTTCTGTTCCGTGTTCAGCCACCAGAAGATCCACAGAGCTGGACCGTCACTCAGGGTACTGCAGTACACAACCTCTGATAATCTTCATCAAGGTGAAGGCTCACAGCCACCGTGACAGCTGTGCTTGTCCTGGCTTATCAGCAGCTATGTGTATCAGTACTGTGCTTGTGATGTTTTAATGACTGTCCTTGCACTGGTGCCTACAGCACAAACACATGCTTGTGGATGTTTCCGGTAAATACACCAAGTTCTGCTTCTGAGACAGTTTCTGTTTAGGCTACCTACCTGTCAAACGTCCAGTGTAGCACCAAGAAAACCCATACTGTTTTAAGTTAAGTCACTCTTTCTATGCCACTCGACTTTGTCTTCGCTCTGTCCTGAATAAATGCCAGGATGCGCTGAGGCACAACTAAAGCCTCAATGGGATACACATGCATACTGTATCAGACCACCGTGTCAGCAGATAATTATCTAGACAGTGGTCTTTTAAAACAAACAGGGGGCTCATGGTCTAATTAGCAAATTAAAGACCCAGGGAACAAGCGGGGTTTGACGGAGGAGACGATAAACACCACTGTTAGAGGCCCCACCCTGTTCCCCAGCCCTGAGCGTGCACACAAACACACATGGAGCCACTCCAGTATGTCCACAGACACCTAAAGAGGACTCCCATGCACACTTTTCTTTTTAACACCTGTTGAATGATCAATAACCATCAGCAGATGCATTAGGCTCCCAGGTCCCCATTCAGGGACTGTTGGACAGTGGGCCT
Source organism: Monopterus albus (assembly GCF_001952655.1). Classification (NCBI taxonomy): domain Eukaryota; kingdom Metazoa; phylum Chordata; class Actinopteri; order Synbranchiformes; family Synbranchidae; genus Monopterus; species Monopterus albus. The sequence continues at coordinate 854,326 of NW_018128001.1, forward strand.
CATCTTTCTGTACACAACCACACTGTCTCACTTTATGTATTTGAATGAGTATGTGTGTTGTGCGTAAACACTATCTGAGCATACATGCACAGACTCCTGGTGCTTTCTCTGTCTCTATCCATCTGTGTCCTCAGGGCACACATTCTAAAGGCATGCTGTGAATTAGAGACGAACATGCAAAGTCACACCATTGATCTATTGTTCTGGCCGAGGAGGGGTCCTATCTAAAATCAGCCCTTCAGGCAATATTGGCTGAAGGAATGTGAAAACAGAAGACACCTGGCTTTGGCACTTTAGGCCAAACATTGATCACCTAGATAGAGAGGGACAGCTCTTTGGGAAAATAATGGGGACACAGGCGACATAATTGATCTTAACTCGTGGTCTGTCATTAAGTCAATTAGGTGACAGTCTTGACGGGGTGTGACATGTAGTGGCGGTGCCATGCAAGGCACCACATACCAGAGGTTCACCTTTTATCTGGATGCCTCAGATCTTGTTTGTGAGTATTTTAAAAATCTAATCTGCCTTGGCATAACGCTGACCAAGTGCTGCTCCAGTTCTGTGACAAACTGGCGGCACAAACCATTTACCAATTGTAAAAAAGGAAAGTGAGAGCAAGCCATACCAACAGACTCTGTATTTTTAATGGTCGAAAGTGACTCAACAGGGAACATAAAACCATTAAAGCCATTTTTTTTCTTAATCCTACTGTGCTGCCGGTTTAATAAAAGAGGACCTGCAATGATCGCCCAAATAAAGCAGAAAGGTTCTGTAATGAAGCTGAATGTATGCAATTTAATGTATTCTGCTTGTTGTCTTATAGCAAGCAGCATTTAAAGTTAATTAGGTGAAACACCCAAGAGGTTGTGATGTTCAAAGTTTTCAGAGGAGGAAACTTTGTTAGATCACTGCAGCAACAAAGTATATTAAATAGTATGAAGAGACTTTCATGTGCCTGCGCCATTACGAGAGGCTCTGAGTGCAACGGGGCTCGAAAACATTTTTTTCTTGATTATTAGATTTGGAGTGCTGCTAGGGGTCACCAACTTTACTACAGGTGGATGTAGATGAAAACAATCAAACACTTGAAGCTGAACAGGAGGGACTGACTGCACACAAACCCTCCGCTGCCTCGGTGGCCTCTCACAGCCTGAAGCCAGAAGCGGAAACTAATAACTGGTGACCCAATTACAACAAAGACAGACGATCGAGTCTGGTGTGAACCGCTTTGCTGCAGGTGTAAAACACCGACAGTATTTTTAGATTAGAATATCCACGGACAGAAGAGAAAATCCTTGAAGTTAAGAAAATGGCAGCTTCAGGCTTCATCTGCTCATTGAAGTGAATTATTCATTGGCTCGGTTCACTGAGGTCGTTCTCTGTGTCATTAGTCAGAACGCTGCACACTAATCAACCCACCCCTGAGGAGATTTCATACTTAGCGTACACCTGAATGTAGGACTGGTTCAGGCTGGTAAACAGCAGCTCACTGTGACTAAGTTCCAGGAGTTGTGTGTGTCGCCTCTTCTCACTGCAGCCGGCAAAGTGTGAAATTGCCTAACTCAACTTTAAACCAGAAAGCCTCTGCCTATGGGCCCTGTTTTCACACAGCGCCTTCTCTGGGACATTTAAACAAGAAGCAGACTCATGGCTCTCCGGTGCACATGTCTCTGTAGGCTGTGTGCCGACACGCTCAGCACATGTCCGTGCAGATCGACCGACCGTATACCGTCGTCTTCCCCCGTCTCTGGGTGAACAGTCTCCTGAGCTGCTGAGGCTGAAGGAGAATAACAAGTTGCTGCTTGCTCACAGTATTAGTGCAAATGATATTTACATGTAATGCATTAGTACAAGCATTTTAAGAGCCAGTAGTATTCAGTTTAATGCTCTGCAGAATGAACTGAGTACAAGGATTATTTGCCTTCAGGCTGAGGGTATAGACCTCTCCATTCTGTCCCAGTCACCACATTTACAGGGGGGCGACACAGAGTGAAGGAGGGAGCTTAGTGACCCATACTGACCCATGGGAAGTGGCTGAACTGGCTCCTTAAGAGCCGTCATGATACAACCTGCCTCGCTGTGATGGGGAAAAAAAGCTTCTGGGAGTCTGTGTTTGTTTGTGTGTTTTCACTGAGATGGCTTCTGGGAGTCTGTGTATGTTTGTTTGTGTGTTTTCACTGAGATGCCCAGACACATGGGATGGGATTAGTGTGCAATTTAAGGGCCTGTGTCTGTAGGAGCTATCATTAGGGTTTCATTCACAACTTGTCCAAAAACAACCTGCCTGTCTGGCTGCACAGCCACATAGATGCACAGAACAGCAGCTGATCACATACTGTTTAAACGTGGTTTGACAACTGAAGTAGACATTGATTTTAGTACTTAAAGTGTGCTACCACCTTTGACTGCAGAGTGTGAGCACAATACGAGCACCGTCGCACCCACAGCGTCATTTACCGTCATTTTCTCTTCATTACAGTGAGATGCTGTAAAAAGTACATTCACTGGATCACCCACAAGTATGTAAATGTCACTGAGGTCCTTACATGGAAATGTGAGTCCTTTGTTCCTGTTTTCATTTGAAGTGTGCACATGAGGAAAACAGAGCAGCTGAACCTCAGCACATGGATGGTTTATGGCTCTACATGTTACATAATATGACGGATAGCCTCAGTGTTCTTAGTTTGGATAATAATAGTGGGAATCTGATGACCCTCAGCAGCTTCTGGTCATGTGGTCAATGATGCACCAGTGACAAAGCGTTTGTGACGTCTTATACTCTCATCACTGAGCAGATACTGTATATAGAGCTGAAGGCCTAGGATCTCTGAGCGGAGCAATACCACAGCATAAAATACTAAATTACAAGAAAAGTTTCACTTGAGTAGTTTTACTTCAGTGAAAGTACATAAAGAACGACCCATTCAGTTCTATTGATCATGGGTTTCATCAGAATGTTACTACAGATGTATTAAAGTAATGTAGTTTGACAACTTCATGTACTGTTTGTAGTTTAATCCATATTGATCATGTGCTTAGAAATACAGTGAAGTACAGAGTACAACTGTCCCTCTGAAATGTACTGGAATACAAGTATAATTTGTACTTAAGTACAGTACACCAACTCTCAAACCATTACCCCTTTAAATGATAAATATCGTACATGAAGTATACATTATATATTATTGTCCAGAAATCCCATAACATGTACCCAGTCCTGTGTGTGTGACCACACAGCTGCACTGGCTGACACGTAGCCCTCATCACCATGAACACACACACTGGAGCTTATCCTGACCCAGTCCCACACACACCGTCCTGCTGCCACAAACACTCACTGGAGAACAAATATGGATTCATCTGTTCCTGCTCAGAAACTACAGAGCCTGGCTTTTTAATAAAGGGTCCTTCAGTGGGAACACGTGCGCTCCAGGCCACATACAAGGCAACACAGGCCATGTAGCGAGAGATGAATGATCAAATTGTTGGCGTGGGTATTTTCGTGGGATTTGAAGACAGTGAGACAAATTCAGGAGGCCGGTTGAGTCACTGGTCTGTAGGTATCACTGCTGCACATACCAAACAATCACTGATCACATTTTATTTGTGCTCTCGGCTCCACGCTGTCCGTTGGTTCACAGTGTGTATGAAAAATCTGACATCATGTTCTTTGATGAACCAGTCAAGATGTATCTGATCAGGAGATCTGATGACGGCTGTTTGGTCACTGTCAGTCAGATGTGACCAAATTACACCCACACTGTCCTGACGGTGCAGATGAAGGTTTTGGCATTATGCTTTGTCCGCCGATATCTCAGAAGGCCTTGAGGGAATTTCTTCAATTGTGGCACAAGTATCGACTTGGGTTCAGGGATGGATTGATTAGATTTTAGTGGTGACAGGTCAAAGGTCACTGCCACAGTGACCTTATATCTGTCCCGTTCTCATGAATCTGACAGAGGCAGCCAACTGTGAAGTGGCAATTCAAGTGTTTTACTGTGACTTTAAAGATTTGAACTAAACTTTGCCTGAAGTTAAATGTTTTCTCAGCATGAACATAATAAATAATCCATTTTATACTGAGTGGCACAGTAAATGAGAAACCTGAAACCAGAGGTAGGAAACTATCAGGCCATGACCACTGACACCTACACACATGCAGCCAGAGGAAGTAAAGCTCTACCTGTGTACCTGCAGCTACAGTTGACACTGCATGGAAATCCAACACTGACACACTGAAAAGCTCCCACCATCCTCCTCCTGGAAAATGAGATTCACTAATCTCTCACACACACAGAGCCGGATGCTCCTGTGTGTTTCCATGGATTACAATCAATGGGCCCGTCGCAGCAGTGACACTCAATAGGAGACCATAACACACACGCCCATTCCACACATACGTACAGACCCGCTGGGTGAATGGCAGCGCGGGCCCGAAACCTGCTAACGTGGCTGCACTGTTCACAGCAGACAAACACCGCTGCAACAAGATGCATCACTCTTTTGTTTCTGCCCATCACATCCATTTACTCTGACTTTCAGTGTGTCCCTCTCGTGCCCTCGCCGCGTCACCCTCACCCTCCCTCGTCCTGTGTCTGCTTCTGTATCTCTACTGAACCTCCTTTCACTGTCACACACACCAGCGGGGTGGGGAGGAGCATCGCTATTGGCCCATGCACATCTCTGAGTGTGTGTGTGTGTACACGTGCACTGATGAGTGGTGATTACCTGCAGCCCTCTGCTCTTTGTAATTGCAAAGTGAGGAGTGATTGGCGCTGAGCCACGGGCCACTACCATCAGGAATGCACGCACACACACACACACACACAGCTCTGCTTCACAGGTGGGAGTTGATGGCTAGTTGACTTCCATTGTTATTCTGGACTTGATGATGTGCATGCTTGACTGAACACTAACTTAAAATAAACACCCAGCTATTGAGAACAGATGGCAGGTGATTGTCTGTCACACCTACCTCTCCTCTCTCTGCCATTTGATTAAAGACACACACAGACTGTATGAAACATGCTGCTGTGCAGGTCTGCCTGTCTCCTGCCACCCAACATTTTCTGTCATCCTCTCTCTCATTGGGCCATAAAACCACATCTTCTGCCTCCCAGTCTGTCTGTGTTTATCCCTCCTCCTCATTATGAGCTAAGCCATGGTGTAGTTACAGCTCTCTGGTTAGTCACAGACCAAAGGCGACGATCTGGAGGTCACTTACAGCCAATCCTCTTAGACTTTCTCCCAGTCCCTGTTTAGCAGCTTGACTGTTTAAGCCTGGGCCACTTCACAGGAGCGTTCCCTGGCAGGGAGCAGTGCTTCCATCACTGCAGCCTCCGCAGCAGTGACCACGGTAGCTAATTATGGCGTTTGCTCTAAGATCTCTTAGTTGGTACTTCGTTTTAGTTCTGGGTGAAATGCTGAGGAACAGAGTCCCAGCTCAGCCACGAAGGCTGTTGTGTAAAAGCTTCGGTGTAGGGAGGAGACTAAATGATTAAATTTCAAACAAAACAAACAAACAAACAGTGACCAAAGTCTCTCTTTGTTCAAATTCATTTTCACACTTTAAATTCCTGGTTTGAATAACACGTACCAGGAGCTAGATCTTATTTAAAACAGGTTTCATTCTTAGGTGCAAGAAGAAGAAACATAAAGCAGATGGCAGGAGAGAAAAACAACACAACACTGTTTCCTGTTGGCTCACATAAAAATGATGTCAATTTATAGCCCTATAAAAAGAAAAAACATTATTTGGCCAATGTATTTTTTAAGATAGCACCATTGCACTCTCCAACATTGCTGAAGATGTAAGGCAGATTAACCCAGAAAGAAACATTTTTAGAGATTTTTACCCCACAAATAACCTCAGGCCTGGAGAACTGATCGGTTCAGGGCACTCTGAGGTACTGACCATGGCTAGCAAAGGTTGTGCAGTTAGATTTGGCAGGAAAGGCTCAGCTGTTTGAAGGACCTCAAAACCAGAGCAGCAGTGAGGATGCTGTGCAGAAACCTAGTCCCCCTTTAAGGGAGTGCAAGTTAGCACTGCACATTGGTCCCTGAGGACAAAGCAAACACAGTGATGGTGGAGAATACAGAAGTAGCTGATGTCAGTCAGTTAATGTGAGCACAGCCACACTGCTCTGCCTGAACGAGCACTAACACGTTTACATCAGACTAAATCGAGCACAGCAGAGTACTTTTATTGGACTTATTGGATTGGTTCTCCAATCACAGCTGGACATTTGTGTCCACAGTCTCTGGAATGCCAGCGGTGGACTCTGCTTGTAAAATGGTCCTGTAGACGAGACCTAACATCCCACTTACTTCTGCTAAGTTACACTGCATCTATGAGCTGCGAGACATTAACAACGAGGAGCCGTATCCTCAGTCAGTCTGTGGTTTGGCAGGAGAGAAAGCCAGAAGGGCATGGTGCCAGAGACAAGTCCCTTTGAGCTGGGGTCAGAGATTGGGTTTTATTCACGACCTGCAGCCCATAGGACTGATCCTCTGGGGCGAATGTTCAGTGTGTGATGCCTGTGCGTTTAAGTCTGACTTTGTTAAACGTAGGCTTTGTCCCCATGTCAACTGTATAGAGTGTGCTACACTGAGGTCTATATAAGTCAGAGATGCTTTCAAAGACTTTGACTTTAATTCCAAAGTAAATTAAAGGAAGCTAAACTAGATTTAAAGTGTCTGCAACACAGCACCAGTTGCTAAAGCTGAATCAGACAGAGACGGGGGACACAGAGACTGACGACAGCAGATTTAGCTAATCTGGATAACTACAATCCATTTTAAGTCCTCTTGTTTACAGGAGAGAGGAGTCACAGCTCCCATAGGCAGCAGTACTGGCAGGGGTACGCTCAGAATGTAATCTGGCACAGCTGAGTGTTTATCTGCTTCAAACTGCCATCAGAGGTGTGATCTATGGGATGACTCTCGTCAGACACAGAAATTACATGGGCCCGCTCTCTCTCAGGTCATTTCTTACACCAATCTTACAAGCAGAGTCCACAGGATATGATATTATGCTGAAAACATAATTGCAGGAGGGAAAGCTAGGATTCAGCAGCTGGTATAGAAAACAGTCTTTATCCTGAAACAATCAAACACAGGCCAAGGTCCTGTGACTGTGGGTTTGGCCCACCACCAGCCAGTGTGCCTGGTGCTAACGCCCCAGAGACACGGCGTGGAGCTGGAATCAGGCAGACCTTCAGGGACACCCAAACATGGCTCCTCAGCAATGTCAGCCATGAAAACAAACCTCTCCTGATTAGCTCTGCTAACTAGCAGCCTTTAGCTGCTAACATATGCCAGGCAAATTATCAACCAAACAACTTGAGCAAATGACATTATTCCTGTGCTGGTCAAAGCCCCACGCGTCGTTAGGTTGGAGCAGCACATACTCAGTAGTCAGCAGCACTCCTGCCGCCGTTGGCATTTAATTCAAGTTCTCTTTGAGGCAGCAGCCCTGACAGACGGCTAATAGCCGGCGGCCAGCTGCTGGCTGATCGTGTACCTGTGAGACTTGGAGCAGGGAACAGGCTCCAGAGGAGTGTGGCTGTGTGTGTCTGCCAGCATGGGGCCTCAAACTCTCCTCAGAAATAAGCCGAAAGAAAGACTACTCTCAGGATCCATCTGCAGCACCAGGGATGCTGTGGTCCAACAGTCCAGACTGTGGCCCCGCAGGCACATGAAAACAGTGACAACAAAGCTTCTCTCAGTCGGATTCTTCTGCAGAAATATCCTTCTGTTCTCTAAAGAGGAGGAATTATACAGCCACAACTTCTTGGTTAGCAAACCCACTTCTGAAATGAAGATGAGAACACGTCAGCATGGCGCGCCCAGTATTTTCTGGAAGGCTGACATGCATCAGTTAGAGCAGCACACTACCCACAGAGCATAGCGACTGATGATATCACACGACAAACAAAGAAAAACAAACGTGTCAAACTTGGCTGCAAGGTCAAAGGGGGCATTCTCATTAATCAGCTACAGAGGACTGTGGCCACGCTGTGTATTAATGTGTAAGAAGCTGTGTGTTTGTGATTGACCAATAGCTGCATCACTGTGTCGCCAGGATATTGATGCACGCTGATATTCTCTGTGTGTGTGTGTGTGTGTGTGTGTGATACACACCTTTTATGATAAATCAGACAGACAGAAACTTAATAATCAATCACTGCTCATTAAGTTCTGCATGTATGGGAGGCATCTTGGCCTGTCTCTTGTCACCACACACAAACACAAACACAATTGATTAACAATAACAGGACATCAGCATATATTAGCTCTGGGCGATATGCATCGACTCCTGCCAAGAGATCTGGAAAAAAAAACCTGTAACCGCTTAATAGTATGTAATTAAATTGGTATAATTAATATCTGAGAAGCATAAATCAAACCAGACCCAAACTATATCTCACACAGATGGTTTTCTGGGGTGGTCAGACCTGGTGATTGGCTGTGATGGATTTAAAGGGTAAAACCCTGGACCACGCCAAGAAGAAGGTGCAGCCAAAGCCCAGTGATATCTCATGTGTACTTGGATCTAATAATGACCTCATGAAATACTAATAATGTGACTTGAGCCTCACAGCGTCTCCAACGGATGGACGCGTAACAATGCTCAGTATAAGTGTCTGCTGTCTGAGTGCTGCAGGGCTGAATCAGGTTTAACTCAAGTAAACCTGATCACGTCTTAGCTTGATCTCACCCTTTGAACAGGAATCCCACATTTCTATGACTTCTAGTTAACGGATGTTACTCATTTCCAAATCCCTCCAGATCTAAATGGAACTGAGACACTTGACACTCAGTGGTGGAAATGAAGTCATCAGGCTTGTAGCCCAGCTGCAGAGGCTAGAGTCCATCAATGACTATTGCTCAGACAGGGCCACTAATGAGCAGCAACCATCATCAACCTGGAACATTGTTTAAAGTCAAACTTCATCGATGACACATCCCACATCTCTTACATGAACGTTCCCTGATCCTCCTTCGACACAGAAGTTGTTCTGCATCAAGGACATCCCAAAATTCACACCTAGGCGAGGATACCCTTCTCAGAAGTCTTTTATGGACCGACACCTGCCTTTATCGGAAATCAGTTGGTGATTGGATGCCTCAGGTGAAGGACTGGAGGAAAGGGCGTCTCTCTAGAATGTGTTTCCTCAATCCCTCCCTCCTCAGATTATTTTCTAACTACACTGGAAGGAAAAGACAAGTGAGGAAAACATGGCTGCTTATGAGAGATTTGGAATTCACCCTGAGGAGGGCTGAACTACCTGAAACAAACACAAGTATTAAAAGAAATATTATGAAGTTATAACCTCTTAGTTACTGGGGACACATCTGGGATAAAATAAAACTCTTTGGGTAAACACAAAAGTGCAATAACTCGCAAAGAAAGTTGAAACACTTCAGAAAGGCTGTTATGGCACACAGCTGTTCTTCCACAGCTGACGTTTCAAAAGCAGTGAACATTCACAGGGGAAAATACACAACCAAATATTTATAATTTATGAAAATAAAGTATTCTTAATGGTTTTTTTATATGATCAAATTCTTTCACTAGAAATATATATGTAGCAAGGTCACGGGCCAATAGAAACAACATGGCATTTATAAGATGAACAGCAAACTAGAGATTTGTCCTTTAAGGAATATTACAATCAAAAAGATTAGGACACAGATTGATAGTCCATTAGTTTCTGTTTGTTAACCCATGCACCTTCTGAATGTTAACAGTATTTCTTTAGATGTTTTAAATTGTTCACAGAACCTGTTACTAATTTACAACTTACACTTAAGTAAAGGATGATTAGTAAAAGTTGTGAAAAGACTAAATATGTGGCAGGAGAAAGGTGCAGCTCATGACAACGGGATGTGTGAGGGCAAGCAGATAGGTTTCACATACGCAGATTAAGATGCTGAAAGGAGGGCAGCTCTACAAAGACGTGACTGCAGTTGCACCTTTGAAGAAGCAACAGATGTGCACTGGCACAGCCCCTGAGGCGTTGCATTCCAGAGCTCTGGGCCAGCAGCACTGAAAATCCCTGTCATCCATGGAGCCCAGCCTGCAGCAGGGAGTGGAGAGGAGAGGGG
>NW_018128001.1:864453-883544 GCF_001952655.1 Monopterus albus
CGTGCTGTGTGGCGAGATCAAGACCAGGAGGAGGACTTTGTAGAGTATGCTGTACTGGACTGAGAGCCAGAGCAGGTGGTGGAGGGGGGAGGCCAGGTGCCTCCACACCCCCGTGTGACAGAAGGTCACAACTGAACTCTGGACACACCATAGTCCATTCAACCCCCAAGCACAGCAGTAAAGTGAACAGGCCTCATGCCAGGAGTGACACTGTGATTAAAAGACACTGGTCAGTGACACAAGGTCCTAAAATCCAACGTTTGTTTAAGGAAATTTCATCTTTTATAAGTTCAAATGATTGGAAATGTGTGCGAGAATGCCAGGGTCTGGGTGTGTAGGTAGAAAGTCAGTTTACAGTGTGAACTGGTTCAGCTGTGTGCGCTCTCGGCCGGTAACAGGTTCAGACCCTACAGGTGCAGACAGCTGCTGATCAGAGGTAACAAGCTAAACACATGTAAACAAAGTTACGCAGCAGTCAGGTCAAATGACAGAGGCAACACTGGATTAACGAGCTGTCAGTCAACTTGTAGTGAAAGAAATCTGAATCCAGCGTGGGGCCGACGGACAGAGCCGTTACATATACCTGAATAAACAGCGCATGAAGAAAATGCAGATGGATTTCCAGAGGTGGTTTTCTGTGAATATAGGAACAAGGCATGTATCAACAGTGTGCTGGGATGGAGAAAGAAAAGGCCAGTATGTACCAGTTAGTGCACTATGATATTTAATTAAGACGCTACAGGAGGACAGTATCAGTGAGTTCACAGGGAAAATGCCAAAGCTGTACCTAATGGAACATTTTATGAAGGCAGGATAAAATGAATGTTTCATTTTGTATTCCTATGCTTTTTTAGTGAATCTCTTTATACAGTGGTCATTTGCAGTTTAGTTTATCAGCCACCTCTTTCTTTCTCCACTCATTTGTTTTTATTATTCTTAGCCTTAAGTCTTGTTAAGGAAACTTTTTAGGCAGCTCGGATGTTAAGTGTCAAACGCTCCGAGTATTTCCTGGGAGCCATTACACCCTTGAGCATGTTCTCTGCTGTGATTATTGCTACTTCGATGATGTGGCGAGGTGCAAAGCGCAGCCTAATCAGCGATGAATGCCCCCCTGGTTGTTACTGCTGTACATGAGCCCGTGCCTCTCCAATCACCTGCACTCTCATTAAGCAGCCATTGTGCCGAGGCCGGGTTCAGGAGGTGCTTTGATAATTGACAACAGTTCAGTCTAGATTAAAAACTAGAGAGAGAATGGAATCTGATTATCTTGTCCTCCTCCCCATTTTGCCATCTGCAGCACCATTAGTTCTCCACTTGAGTCACAACCTTTGTGTGTCACCTTCAAAAATAATGAACTAATTTAGGACGTATGTAACTGAATATGTATCGACTATGCATGAGTGTGAGCGTCTGTCTTGGCATTATGTGCAACCACACAGCATGTGAGCTCGCTCTTCTGTGTGCAGGGTGGTACTGACACAGTGACGGCAGCCATTTCCTGCCCTCTTCTCCTTTGACCCGTGGAGATACAAAACGGCATCTTGGGACGTTTGACTTTGTGGATGAAAACATGACAACAGGCAGTGGAGACAACACACACCTCAATTCACTCTGGTCATTGCTGTGGCTCCCCTGAAGTTTATTTTTAAGGGTTGGAGAAGAATATACATATATCTGTGATGGGTTAACTGACCGTTAGGGTTCATCTGTCAGATTGTCACAGCTGTGTACATATGAGGGGTATAAAGGTACACGAAGGCACCGGAACATTTAAAAAAAAATCCGTGTTTCCATATGAACACATGAAGTGGCAGCCTGGAGCGCTACAAGCAGCACATCTGGTGCAGCCCGGCCTCTGGCTAGAACAAGAAGCCAGAGCTAGAAGACCCTTCTTTATTATCAAGCTCTCCTGTTTGGGAGCACTGTGGCTTCCCGGTGAAATACACACACACACACACACGTGGACAAGATGCCCTGTTTGTTTACTGTTTATTGCCACTTAATGTGCTCGTTCAGTGGTGATTGGCTATGAATTGGTTTGTTTGTAAACTGCCGCTCCCTGGTTATTGGAGCACTTAGTAGAGGTTTGGAGAAAGTTTATAATACATGACAAGCATTTTATGACTTGTATTTTTCCCCTTACTGTGCTGAAAATGAATTGAACCATGATTTTTGTCTACTGTGAACCCCTAGTACATATGAGAAATGGTGAAGATTGTACCTAGTAACACATCATGGCAGAAACAGGTAAAGGGGTCAAAAGTCGTATCTATTTATTCATTCTAATATATTTCTGGGTGCATTGGGGGTTTTACAGCTTCTGATTTTTAGTGCCAAATTATGCAAAATTACATTTAAACTGCACATTTTTCTGTGTTGAAATATGTTCTATGAATACGCGCTGCACTGACACACGTGCACTCACACACGATGACTGGAGATCTTGTTTTGAAGCTCACTTCCTGTCCTGGATCTCAGTTGCTATCCAACACATAGGAAAAATAGCTAATTTGGCATATTTAGTTTTTCAAAATGTAAACAAATACGGGCTAGAAACCGAGACAGGAAACGGATCACTTTATAATTTGCATTCGAATCATCATGACCCATTTTTTTCATTTGTTTCCACCAAATTAACCGTTCATTTTTACTCTGTACTCTTAGATGTACTGACAATTACTGTGACGTTCTGAAGCGTTACACTTCCAGCACCTTGTATGTATGTGTATTATGAGACAGTAAGTCCTTACTATGACACCGGTTTGCTTCCTTTTGTGAATGCAGTGCACTTATGTAATTCTCCGTGCACTCTGTGCAAGTACTCGTATGTTTTTGTTACTCCACACACACAACTCGCCTCGGGCTGAATGCGTCTCTGAGAATGTAATGAATGTCACTCACTCGCTTCATTGGCTGGTTTTGTTTACTTCCTGGTTTTCACTGCTCTGACCCCTCCCCATCCCAGGGCAGCCCCTCCCACCTGCATATCTTTGTTCTCCTTCCCATGGTCGGTGTTTGCCTCTCCCCTGCTCCACCCATACCGCCTGGTCCTAGTCAGAGTCATCAGTCTAGCCAGCATCTAGGACAGCTGTCCATCTTCACCACTTGCCAGATTGTTGCTAGAGTTCCTGGTGACTTTCCAGTTGCCTTCTGCTGCTCTGCTCACTGCCAACCTGTTTCTGTTTTGGACCTCGTCTCTGCTCGCCCCATCTCGATTCCTGATGCATGAGTCGTGCTGTTCGTCTATCTGGTCAGCTGCCATCGTTCTGCCTGCTGTATCTGCCTGATGCCTTGATGTATGCCTTCTTGGCGTCGAACCGTCTTCTGTCCCTCTGACTACTTCCACTTCAGTCTTGGCACAGCGAACACTGAAGTGACTTAAAACATTTGACACCTGATTTTAGCTGCTATGGGCATCATGGCTAAAAGGACTGTGAGAACACCTGTGTTTTCATGCTTGTGAACACTTGCTGACTACTTACCTGCCTCTGTAGAGATACCTGGCTGGTTTGACTCAGGTCAAATTACAGAATACTTACCTGAAACCAGTGGTTACTGTGTGGAGTCAGAGATTTTCTGCTAGAGCTGAATCTCCTCTGCTGTCTGCCATTTTCTGGTTTGTGCAATTAAAAAGCAACCTGCTCTGCTTGCTTGGGTTCATTTGCCAAACCCTCACAGTGATGTTGACAATCATAGTGATTACAGAGAATGTACTAAATATACTTACACATATATTAACACAAAGAATGATGAATGATGAAACAGAACACATCCTGCACTATTTGCTGGAGAGTTACACAGCTTCTTAAGGTAGTGCAAGTACAAGCATCGCTCCACTGGGAATGAAACCTCTGACCCTGCGAGTGCTGGAGACTTGCTCTACCAACGGAGGGAAGAGCAAGTAAAGCCAAAGAATCTTAATCAAGGCTCCTGTGTGTAAGAAAACAGTTCTCTCACCCACACTGCAACAGCACAGAGCACAGCAAGCATCCCAGGATATAAAAGCAACTAGATGAGATGTGTTTTTGAATATAATGGTCATGTTGTTTGTCACTGTTGTTGTTCAGCAGCAGCCTTGTTTTAGAAAGGCTGTCAACGTGAGGCTAATAAAGGCTCCTGCAGAATTATCAGCCCCCTGATTATCAGTGGCGAGCAGGAAGGCCAAATGAAGCTATCTGGGTGTGCATTTGCAAGTAGCTTTCTAAGAGTCCAAGTGGCTTATCGCTGAGTGTTTGTTTGTGTGTGCACGTATGAGCAGGAGCAACATCAGAGACTAATAATATCTTAGCAGAGAGAGCTTTTAGCCGGCAGCAGCAAGGAGCCTAGAGATAATATATATGCAGCAGCAGCAGGGTATATGGTTAATGAGTGATAAATGTATGTGGTGTAAACTCCTAAAGAGCTTCACTGCAGCACATGTATGCACACACAAACACACCAAAGTGAGTGAGATGTTAATTACACCTACGGCACATAACAACTACACATACACCCAGGCACATACACGACACTGTGAACACACTTAACGTTATACTTGCTAATGTCTGTTCGTCCTCAAGGCCCCAGTGAGACTCAGACTCCATAAACCACCCTAACTTCTTTGTCCCACTCTCTCTGTGCTAAAGACGCCACCTCTTCACTCTGACAGCCGCTGGTTCAGACTTTTAGCTGCCCAGAGCTCCTCCATGGCTGTTTGACATGACTACTGGTTGGAAAAACCCTTCTTCTAACCTTGGCTAGGGGGCAGGCGGGGCTGATTTACAGACCGTACTTTGACAACACAGGGTGGAGAAGCTGGAATAACAACAGGAGGCCTCCAAAACTGTTTTAAAGTAAAAGTACATAAGTATTATCAGAAAAATATACTGAAAAGTAAAATACTGTAAAGGCATTCATCATAGAAAATAAGCCACTGTGTCAAAATCAGTGTTTCAGCAGCATTTTACTGGTAGTCGATTTAACTACTGCACTGTGTATATACAGCTAGTTATTTTGGCTCAGCAGCTCCCAACCTAGGGGTCAAACCCCTCTAAAGGGTCACCAGATAAGTGTGAGGGGTCGTCAGATGATTAATGGCAGTGAAAATAAGGAGAAAAAAACCAGAGTTCTCATACACTGTAGTTAGAACATTATATTATTGTGAAAGGCAGGATATGGGTATACCAGTGTCTATGAGACTAAATATACATGTACTGAGTTGGGTAAATGCACTGGGAGCTGCTCCAAGTACTTTGTGCCTTCGCTGGAGTCAGTGCATCAGAGCGTAGCTGTCTAGAATGAACTGACAGCGGTTATCTAGACGAGCCGATTATCTTTGTTAAGGCGCCAAGGGCTCTGGCAAACCCCTACAAACAACTCCACACCGATTTCCACACTAAAAAGTCAAATACCTGCACAAGCTACTGGCTAGCAGCTACCAGCAGGGATTCACTGGGGACTTACTGACAGCACGTGCTGCACCGGCCAAAACCAAGAGGTATAATAAAGTTAAGGAGAGGAAAAGAGAGTCTAAGCCAGCCTGTTATACAGCACCCAGCATCTACAGGTCATTAGTAAAGTAGCATGATCTTTCTCGAGCGAAGACTGAGCAGCTTGTAGCCACGTGTATTTAGTGTGCAGGCTCATGTTTGTTTTAAGGCTTGAAGGTCACATTAGTGTACCAGAACTAATGTGAGCAAGGAGTGCACATTTAGTCTTCTTTCACTTCTTAAGGTAAAGTTAAGTATGCTCATGTCAGGGACAACCTCAGGCTCCTACAGAGATTATTTTAGATTGTGACCACTGATCGTAAAATGGTGATTTATGGACCTAAATAATGTATCAGCTGAAATCCATTTGGTTCATCAATACAGTCCAACACTGGCACAATTTCAAGATCATGCAGGATCATTTTTTTCCTCATCTACTGAATAAATTGTGGCGATTAGTTGCAATGAAGCATTTACGTCTGCTACTGTGTCTAATTTACAAAGCAATAGTAAAGGTAAATATTATAAACCATGCACTGTACAAAGATTCCAGTAACTGCTGGCTGCCGTTAGCGCCTTGCTCCAGGGTCAGACAGAGGGGAAGGGCACTACAGGGAACCAGCAGGGTAAAGTAGAAAGTTAAGATGAGATGAGACGCTGTCAGCTGGAATGTGACTTTGACACTTTGTCCTCAGGAGAAGCTCCACCCGCAGCAGACAGTTATGACTGTGTGTGTGCACGTGTGTGTTCATCCCACATCTCAACACCCTCACAGGAATTTAACGTGTACTGTAAGTGCATGAGTTCACTTTGTTCTGTGTCTTGTGTGCACACACATGCGCATGCTGCGTGTCTCTTGGTCCTGGTTTCCATGTATGCTGTATGTGCACTTATTGGAAAAGTATGTGCATGTAGACTCAGGTGTGTGTCAGGTGCAGACACACCGGTCCTAGAAGGGGAATACTAGCTGTCACCCAGAGAGCTCAGTAGCAGCTGTTCTAAATTAGAGCCAAATCAGGCCTTCTAATTGATATTCCCAGGATCCTTGGCATTGCCTAATTGGTGTACCTGTGCCCTGATTGGTTACCTGATTATAATGGATTATTTGGCTCAGCTGGCCCAGGACAGAGACAGTGGATAAATTTGCAATAAACCATCGGGAATGTAGCTACAGAAGCCAGGAAGAAATCGGCAGCGAACCATGTCGGCATTTAAATACTCAATAACGGCGCGCTTCACCCCGTCTTCTCTCTGTTCCTGGGCAGATATAGACATCGTCAGTACTCATGCAGCATTAGCATAACTTATGGAGATATAAAGGTGAGACATTTATACCTGGCTCTGCTGACATTTAAACCAGACCGCCTCGATTTTGCATAATAAAAAAAACCATCAGAACTGAAATCAATTAAGTTGGAAAAACAGGACGGAAAGAAAACACCGGACAGCTGTGAAAGCTGGTATGGTACACTATTTTGATAGTGCAGCAGGAGGAAGCTTTTAAAAAGTGCTCAACAAATGTCCAATTAGAATAAGAAACGATTTTAATGAAATGTGTTTCTAGGGAACAATGGTTCTGGGCTGATTTCTGACCAGTGCACTGTTTCATGTCATGTGCATGAGTCTGATGGTGCTGCACAGTACGACATGCAACAGCTACAGAGAGCTGCACCACAAAAGTCACATTTTACTCTGAGTTCCTGTGCCATTAACACACAAATACACAGCCACAAACAAAGCTTTGACAAAACCTTAAATGCAAACAGCCCAGAGCACCAGAACTTCCACTGGTGCATTTATTGTCACCTGACCTGGATGATTCAGAGGCCTTTTCCACTTCAGGCGCCCGCTGGCCTGTAGTGAAATGTGTACCCCTCTTTGGACTGGAGTTCCTGGTGCTAAACAGAGGCACCCCTCAGGAGGTGGTGCTAAATCAAGCTCAGCAGCATCATTGCATCTCAAGTATTAGTGTAACAAGCTCAGGGTGTGAACAAACAGGACCTTCAGCGGGTTGACTGTGGGCAAAAACGGTGAAGACGTCACATTTCTGCAAATCTGTGTTCTGCCTGTTCAACGGCTGTTTGATAAATCGCTTAAAAAGTCTCTGACTACTGGCTGATTGTGTGCACACATGATTACGGAGCCTTGTGTGTTCTACTCAGCTGTGTGTGTGTGTGTGTGTGTGTGTGTGTGCGTGTGCAGTACAGTCCCGTCCAAGTAGAAACCAACACAGGGGAAAAAGCAAAGCAGAATGGACTTGATCAGCCCACTGGATTACCAGTGAGGGAAACTCCAGGCTGCAGCTCATTAAGTTCCTGTGGTGGAAAAACACCAGTAGCAACTTGCAAATGAAGCAGCGAGCAGACATGAAGGAGTGACACCGTCTTCACACAGTGACAGAGTTAATACATAACTGTAATACAGAATGTCAGTGTTGGAGGTACTGACTGATGAACTTGAACACTGTAGTCCTGAAATGAACACCACATTAGCACTGACGTTCACACGGACGACACATCACAGACCATGTTTACATCATGGCTAAATGGACTACATGCTGAATAATCCATCACACGGAAGGGTGCGGTGAGTTAAAGAGGAGAGTGAGAGACTCTCTTATGGAGGATCTGAGAGGCAGCAGCAAAGAGAATCAGATAGTCAGTATCAATACTGTAGACAGCAACATGAGAGGAATCAGGTTGAAGGGACACAGTGATGGAAAGAAGGGCAGAGACAACAAGTCTCAGACTGAAGCTACGTCAGCTGATGTCCCTCAACGCGAGTGTTTTCAGATGATTTTTTTAAAAACAACTAAATCTGTTCCTTCTCTCCTGGTTGTGCAGAGTGGGACAGACTCAGCCCCATTACTCAGCTGCTTAAACCCCCATCTTTCTGCTGAAATCATTATCAGCCGCACTCATTTACATATTATTATGTTTCTGTTGTCAGACAACTGAGCAATCACAAGATTACAGTCTGATCTGACATGTTAACCACGCTGCTGCACTCAGACGTCAATCAAACTTTTATGATTGCAAAGTCGTGATTGGCCACATTGGCATTTATAATGAGAAGGTGTTTGCTGAGCAGGCTCATGTCACCGTTTTCCACACTGAGACGTGGGGTGCTGTGATGTTCCTCGGCTCCTTTACCTATTCTGTATGCTGCATTATAGAAAAAGAGCAGGTCAGCCATCAGCAGTGACTCCGCTGGTCACCACGCTGCGCTGGAGCTTTCACTTATCCTGTTTTTGTATTACACTGTTTTTTCAAATAAATCTGTTGTTTGCCTTCATACTGCATCTCCCTCTTGTCTGTCACGATTCTAGCACCAGGTCGTGACAAGATGGGGACTCAGCTGGGATTCAAACCCGAGACCTCTCGTTAAAAGGATTTTGGCAGGTTCCTCTGCTGCACTGTGTTTTCCAGTTATCCATTCTGGAGACTGTTTTGTAAAAGTCGAAATGTAGAGCAAAATGTAAAAGCTCTGAGAAAACTAAATCATTAAGCATTTCATTATGCAACTATGGGAAGGCGCTTGGTTGACCGGTGATGGACAGGTGCCATGAAACCACTGCAGAAGATGATGTGGCTGAAAGAGCTGCAGTCAAACTGTGAAAGTAAGGTGATAACGTGACGGAAAGCCAACATTTCTGTGTTTCATGCCTTAATCTGAGGAAACTTAGATCTCCTCACTCCTTTTCAATATGCCAACTTCTCCATCTCAGGCCTGCTGGGTTTCTGCTGGTCCCAGTGAGACTGTTTCAATGCACTAACTGAAAATGCAAATAAAACAGACAGAGTGTGGATGGACCAAGGAGAAATACATGCATTCTTGTAGCTAGCTTAGTGTGAGCGTGTTAGGAAAGAGAGAAGAACCAAGATGCTAGAGAGAAGTGTCGAGTGCGAGAGGCCAGAGACGCCGAGCACAGACTGAAGAGATGGTGAGCACAGTGGATCTGACTGGCTCTGTATGACACGTCGAGCCACACAGTCTCGTTCTCAGGCCGAACATTTACAGGGTCTTACTCTCTGTGTGATCAAAGCCGTCCCTGGTAGGCTAGTGGTTAAGGCGCAGCACTCTCGCTGCTGTGGCCCGTGATCAAATTCAACTTGTGCACCTTTTCAGACCATGTTGCTCTTTGTGACCTGCAGTACTAGGACTTTTTTAATCTCAATCACCCCTCACCCTTCTCTAGCCCATGACGTCTTTCTCCGCCATGTTTTGGCCTCTCACCTCGTCCTGCTCTCATCTGTGTCAAACTAATTCAGCCCCAGGGACAGTACATATGTCCGTCCTGTTTAATCCACAGCCCTGACTCTGAATTCACTTATTAGTTACGAGCCTTTCAAGTCGATCCTGTCCTTAATGCCTGGATATCTGCCATACGTCTGACAGAGCAAAGAGACAGCATCGTAGGCTGCGAGACAGAGATGGAAAAATAAGCAGGAGACAAAGAAGTCAAGAAGAAAAAATACAAAGCAGGAGGCTGTCAAAGGGTTTGAGAGAGAAACCCCAACAGTGAGCTGGAGAGAAAGGAAAGCACATCTCCCAGCAGGTAAACGTCAGGGTTTTAGTGCCATTTGTTACACATCCAAATTGTATTTCTAAAGGTTTTTATGCTCATGAAATACGTTTGCTCATGCAGAAATGATGCAACAACTAGAAACAGTGCAATAAACAAAGCTCATGTTGGTTTGCTACTGATAATCTGCTGTGTGACAGAGCTATCTGCAGCATCGCAGTCAGCTCAATAACCCAGCTAGTGGTCCTGCTCTACATACTAGTTTAAAAGGGTTTTGTGTTGTTCTTAACTATGAAATGACTAAATCTAATCTATTCTGATTTATGTATATAGCACTTTAAAAAAACATCATGTTGACCAAAGCACTTCACACAAATAAAATTAAATCATTACAAAGGATAAAAGAACAATAAAAACCAAATAGACATAACACCATAATTAAAACAGAGAATATCAAACTCCACCAAGTGTTAAAAGTCAAGGAAAATAAATAGGTCTTAAGCAACAATTTAAAATCCGTAGCTGATCTAACATTCAAAGGTAAGCTGTTAAAACCACGACCACCCCAGCGTTTGAATCTGGCCCTTGGCACCTCTAAAACAAGCTGAGTCTTGCTGGTTTGTGCCACACGAGTAGGTGAGATATAATCAGCCCACTTTGTTTGTGAGGAAAAAGACGGCAGGAAGGAAACGAGAGGAGAAAACGCTGACGGTCTCTGCCTGCTTTGTGTTTGACACAGGTTAATGAACAAACACGCTCCGCCCATGTTTGACCTGCTCATATCAGACTGCAGCCGTCACAGGTCGACACATTCAATAGTGGGCTTCGAGTTTCTCTCTCACGGGACAGCGCTGCAGGGCCGTATGGACATTGTTGTTTTTGGCTGAGAAAAGGCGGTGTGTGGTGTGTCCCCTTGACTGGCGCTTAACCCTGACCCAGTAAATGCTTGAACACTGACTGGTACATTTGAGTTAACCTTTGACAAACTCTTCTGTTATTTAAAAACATATGACTCTGCTCCAGGAGTAAGGTGACCAAAGGTCAGGCCCCTAGGGAGCTTACATTATTACTGTGGTCATAAAATAATCATGTGACGAGTGCGGTTCCAGTCAACAGAAGCGGGAGCAGAGTTAATTATGATAAGATTCACTACTTCAAAAGTTAGATATAGTGAGATAACTGCGGAGGGACATCCACTGACAATCAGGAAATAATATATCACACAATCAACTAAGTCTAGTACACCTTTGGATTTTTTTAAAGACCTACCTTTTTCAGCTGGAACACAGTGAAGATCAATTATCTGCTGATTTAAAGGAAGCTTTAATTTGTTGATCGAGAACAAGTGCTGATGACATCTTATGGCAAATAAAAGCATTTCAAATCCAAGTGACAACATCTGAGGCAGCACAGTGTTTTCTGTTTTTGCTTCTTGTTGGTAGACAGGACTTGCTGCAGAGCAATGTCATGCAACTTGTAGAACTGTAGAGAAACCCTCCACCTGGTGGAGTGTACACAGGCTGCACAGTTCATTTGATAACAGATATGGAACTGAGATGGAAAACTAAGCTTCTGGCTTCACTGCGTTTCCAAACACTGTTTCATACCTGTTAGCACTGAACGGTGTGCACGCTGCAGGGGCTTTGATTGGCTTTGCGGTTGTAATCCGCTTTGTGGCGTGACGAGCTATAAGGGGAGAGAAAGCCTTGCAACCTGTGGCACTTACAGCCACTCCAGAGGAGTCTTCAGGTAATAGCTAGTTCATAAAATTGTTGTGTTCACCCTCTTTTTGTCTTTGTTGCGCTGTCTGGTTTTCACTCCGTCAT
This sequence comes from Monopterus albus, assembly GCF_001952655.1. Lineage (NCBI taxonomy): Eukaryota > Metazoa > Chordata > Actinopteri > Synbranchiformes > Synbranchidae > Monopterus > Monopterus albus. Next base: position 876,273 of record NW_018128001.1, read on the forward strand.
GCCTCTGTCCTTTGGGCCCTCCTTTGTATACTCCTCTATCTCCATCCTGCATTTGTCTCTCAGTGCCTTCCTCCTTCTCTCCACCTGCACTCATCCTGGTTCTATTTATTATACTCTCCCCCATCTGTCCTTTTCTTCCCCCCGCCTCTCTCTCATCGTTACAGTAGGAGTTGTGAGTTTGAGGTTTCTGCCCACGGCATGAGGCTCATTAATAAGGGATGTTCAGAGAGGCTCAGCTGAGACTGACCTGCAGGTTTTAACATGAAATGCACAAATTCAGAGGGGAGGAGGGGGGAGTGTGTGTCTGGGGTTACAAGTCTATATTTCTTAGTTTCTAAACAATGGCAGTTGTACAAAAAGAGTAAGAGCTATATAGGACTAAGTGTGTGATTCAGACTCACAACTCACAGAGTTCAGGAAATGTCAGGAAAAAAACCCTACACTTTTACACAATCCCCACCAAACTGAAGATGAGTAAAGACGGATTTTTAAATTAAACAGTCTTTGATTAAACTTAACTGACAAAGCTGAAAGCGTTTGCAGGGGCACAGAGGCCCTCTGGTGCAGTTTAGTAGGAGTAAATAAGTGGATTTAGTGCTTCAGTGTGGAAGGGGTGGGGGTTGGGTGGGGAGTCATAAACCTGGAAGTGAGCCTAACAGACCCTGGCAGGTACCGGGGGTGACATTTCTCCAAGCAAATTAATAATTAAAGTGTGTCTGTGGGTGTGTGTGACTGTGTACAAAATATACACACATAAAAATTCCAACCTTCAGCTCATGCGTATACTGTGACACCTGCAGTAACTGCCACTATGGGGGTGGGCGATGTCCATTACTTAGCAGACAGGATCCCATCAGTATCGGTGAAGAACAACTCGGCAACCAGCATGACGATATGAACCCACACTTGTGCCTCCTGTCACAGCTGTGTGGTGTGAAATGCAATGGTTTACTGTGGGCTCTGACCATGAATAAATAAACCCCACCCGGTTATTACCATCAGGCTACTGGGCTTCTCACATGAACATATTGAACAGTGCGGAGGGCAAGAGGTCAGTAATGACTGAGGGGCAGGACGTGCATTTGGCAAAAAGTGACAACGTGGCCACGCTGTCAGTAAACATGCTGTTGTTTTCAGAAGCAGCTTATTTCCTTGAATCTTCTGAAAACAACTCATGGTACATTTAAAATTCAGGCATGTTAACAGTGAGCAGGTGAGGATTCGGTGCAATCTGACATGAAAATCAGTGGCTGCTACAGCATAAAGAACCAGGTTTTCCCCTGTGTGGAACTGGCAGTCCTGCTGTTTTACAACCACCTCCTGTTTTAGACCGTACCCTGCAAATTTACCATTAAAATGCCCTTAAACTCTTCATGACAATTACAAGGGGCACAGCTTACACTTGTAGTTACACTTTATGTTTAGTGCTAATTAGCATATGTTAGTATGCTAGACTGAGGCGAACAGTCACCACGACAGCTAATTATGAGCAAACTGTGTTAGCAGTATCATGTCATGCTAATGTTAGCAGGTAGCACATAACCTGTCCATTGTTTCTGATTTCCCTGGGACACGTTTCTGTTCTTACTGCAACCGAGGGTATGTGCACATGGACTTGTCCCACACTATACAAATCATCATGGTAACATCCTGAAAGCACAAAGAATAGCTGCTCTGTTTTGTGTATTTGGCTGACAAATAGTAAAAAGTTAAAAGAAAACATGACAGTACTTGAAACATACATTCAGTTTACTTGTCTCACACATGTGCAGCCAGTGTGCTCGCAGTGTGGACAGTAAGCGAAGATAAAATGCTGGACCCTCGTGGTCTTAGGGGGCTGATGAAATTTATGTCACAGGAACCACTGAGGACTTGGGCAATCTGCCGTAGGTACAGCCTCACAGGTCGCTGGATTCTGAACTGTAATCATAGCCTTCTGCAGCCAAACCGTCTTTCATTTTGTTCAGTCTGTAAAAGTCCCTCACATGATCCTCTGGTGAGAGGTGTGATTTACAAACATCCTCTCGCACCTCTAACGTGTCCTTAATCCCGACGCCATCTCAGATGAGCCACAGTGACAGCAGGGCTACAATTTTACACTTGCTCTCTCCTGACATTAGACATCAGCCTCAGCAGTGTCTGTGGTGCTTAATCAGGAGCTGAAGATATCTGTAGAAATTTCTATTCTCTCCTCCCATATTTAACACCTCAAACCAGGAAGACCTTAAAATCCATAAAGAGCAAAACCCCACTGCAACAGTTTATTAAATTAGAACAAACTTTTTCACTGTTTAGCACCAAAACATGAGCGGCAAAACCGTAGTAAATTTCCTCCTTGCTCTTTATCCTTTGGAATTGTAAGTTTGTCAAACGTGTCAAAGTTCTTTTCAAGGAAAGTCATGAAAACTGCTCGTTTCAGACTGTCCCACTAGCCTCCACCTATCTTCCTCTCAATCTGTACCAACTCCACCTGCTGCCAGCGTCGTCTCTCTCTCCCTCCTCCTTTCTTCTCCTCTGGCTTCCAGCTCTTCTGTCTGTCAGATCTGGGCTTTATTACCTGCTCCTCCCTGTCCTGCTCTCCTACAGTGCTACTTGATCTAGTAAAACATCTGTTTCTAAAAAGATGGCACCATAAACGGCCCCCAGCCTCTCGGTCTCTTTATGAGGGCACTCAGTCTGAACTAACAGTGGCAGAATAGCACTCTGAGGTGTTGTCCTCCCTGCAATCCTCCTGCCTCCTCTGTCAGTTTTTTTAAGGCATTGGCATCCTCTCTCTTTGGAAAGCCTCCATCCTTCTCTCTCCGATTCCTTTTGTACCTCGGTGGCCGCCTTTCTTCCTTCTTACCATGCCGTTATTTGTGCTGTAGACTCATCTGAATTCCCTGTCTGCCTACTCCATCTTTCCTGTCTTTATGTCCTGATGTGCCCTCCTCCATCCCTGCTTTGCTTTACATGTGTTTAGCGGTTTATAGCTGCTGTATTTGGACAAGGCCCTGGCTGTAGCACCTCCTGGACACCAGCTGTCTCTGGCACGACGGGGGCTACGGGATACACACATTCCAGCTCCTGATGGCTCAGGTATTTATCTCAGAGAACACTGTGAGTGACAGTTATGGAAAGAATCAGTCATATGTAAATCTGGAGAGTGGTTGTGGAGCGAGTGCACCTCAGGCAACAAGTCATGAAAATTGTCTGCCAGTTGGTCTGGGCAGACAGAAGCTCTAACAATCTACTGAATCTCCTCTGCAATTTGTATGTATGACTGTGTTGTTTTTCTCTCTCTCCATCTCTGCCTGCAGCCCACTCGGTGCTAAGTATTAGGATGGACAGATTTCGATGTCCTTCCAAACATATACCAGTAAGGTTTTAGCTTTCAGTGACTCTTCTAATAACAAAACTGTACTACAACCTATGTGCACTGGCTTTAGCTGGATAAACATCAACTTACACTTTACCCAAAACTTTGACTAATCAATTTCATGCTAATTTAACAAAATCCTTTTGTGCTTAAATGTAATCTCCTCACTGTCTACAACACGTATCTGCTGCTCATGTGATTTAGGTTGAAGTTTTAGCCATCTTTTAATTTATTTAACAGATACAGTGGAGCATAGTACACTACTACATTAATCATCCAATTTCCATTCTCTTCTTTGCTCTTACCCTTTGTGTGATTTTTTCTCTCCCTGTGCACTAAAACCCTTCTCGTGCTGACAATATCTCTTTTCTCTTTCTTAAAGAGGGTTACAAACCCTAACAGTTTTCTCAGTATTTCCAGATACCAAACAGAAAAGCAGCACCAAATGTGGCTGAATGTACCCACCCAGCCTCTTTGAGGCTTTGCTCCATTCCCCTCAACCAGGAAGGTGACACGTCTGTACTTATTAAACTAAATGACACAGGAAAATTGCTGGAAGCAAATGCAAACACAATGCATTTGTCCAAGTAATCACATAAATGTACTTTTGCCTATTGTACATTCAGTTATTCAGAGAAGCTCTGTGTGGGCTGTATTATTTTTCTCCTTTTTGTCTCTGTGGAGCTCATAAATCCAGATGTAAATTAAAGCATGGGCACTGGGTGTGCTGTCAGGAAATACTATTGTATTATCTGGCTGCTACTGCTCCATGTAAATGGGAATGAATTAGAGGAATGGATGGCTTATGGTGTATTATAGGTACAGTCTGTACTCTAAAGATAAAATTAGATGCGTGTTAATGTGTTAAATTTCAATTAAAACACAATTTTACATGAAGCTATTGCTTAAAGCACTGGATATGTGTAATGGATATATGGATTTTTCAGCTGTCAAATATCAAAACTGTGCGGTGTTGCACTTCCTGCACTGAGAAAGTGTTTACTGCACATTTAAATATTAATGGTAAAAAGACATTACATGGATTTTAGTTAGACTGTTACACACCTGCAGTTCTAAGTGAGAGATTTCTGGGGAGAACAGAGTACTGGATCTACGGCGGGTAATACATCTGTTAAAACAGCAACAACTTTTAATCTTCTCTTTATGTATCGAGTTCTGACTTCTCGGTGAATCCAGCATTCCTTCTTCTGTTTGGCAACGTAAACAGAACCTCAGGCTATGTCTGTCTTCAAACATGAAAAGACTACATTCCTCTTCTTTCGTGGATTTATTGCCTGCTTTTACTAAAACGGCAGACAAACATCTGCTCTGTGTCTGGAAGCAAATCAATAGCTGGTCTATCTGCAATTAGTTACAGTAGCAGCAGCAGAGCTAGCCTAACTCCTCTCCGAGCGTCAGCTGCACTGGATGACTTCCACAGTTAGGAAATCCACCCCAGGAGGAGATGACAAAAAAATGAAAGGGGACTGCGATTATACATTTGGGAGGAGAGCAAACAGGAAGAGATGGGTAGGAAAAGGCCTTTTCACTTGCTTTTCTATAAGACAAGAAAGAAAACAAGTGAGCTTAGCAGCACCGCCTACGGTATTTCCAATAACGTAAACACCACACTCTTATGAACAGACACGACTATTTGCTGCTCCTACTGAAATTGAGGACAGTTTAACAGTTTCAACTAGCTATCAAGGCTCTTTGTGTGACTTTACATTTCCTAAAGGAAGCTGCTCTTCAACTCCTCCAAACAAATATATTTGTATCTGTATTCTAGTAGGACTACAGGTGCCCAGTCATGGCTGTGTAATGTGCTGCTCCTGCCCCTTCAAAACATAGAATCACAAATTGTGTGGGTGGCAGATGTAGCAACAGCCACTCGGTGGCGTGTCTGAGGGCACAGTTAGTCTTTTATATAACAGGGGTGATGGTGGGCTCCAACTGAGGTCCCTGCCCTCCTGGAATAATCACAAAGTGTCCACAAAGACACTTGTTCCTGCAAGACTCTGGAGATTTCTCATCTTCAGCACTGCTCAGACCAGGCTGTAGTGTCACCTGCAAACCTGATGTTGTGGTTCAAGCTATGCTTTGTAGCACAGCTGTAGGGCAGCAGAGTGAGCAACACTGGACTGACCACAATGCTCTGGTGTCTGCACTGTGGTGGCTGTGCAGGTGGTTAGGTCTATTCTGTCTGGCTGATTGTCCCCCAGGCAGTACATCCAAAATCCAGTTGGAGGTGTTTAGACCCATCATTTGTCTTATTTCTTGGGAGGTTGGACTGACAGGTCAACAGAAGTCTGAGGACACTGTCATTTCTGTGCCAGTGGGGGGCTGATGTCAGGTGAAGGACAACAGCTACAGTGTCCTCAGTCTTAAAGTGCCTCATGACTGCACCCATGAGGACTCATGGCGCCTGATGTAGTTTTAAGGTGGTCCTCGACCACAGAGGGACAACACATCACCTGGAGACATGGTGATATGTCTCAGAGGACACCTGCAAGCTGGCCGTACATTGCTCAATCGTCAGGTTCAGCCGCCTCATAGACATCAAATTTAGATACAGTCTTCCCAATACCAGGTGTGGACTGGCAGAGTCCAAGGTCTGTAGGAGGAGGGACGTCTTCCTCATTATAATGTTTCCATCTGAATGTAATTTTAAGATGAATTTCTAGAAAATGTGTAAGACAAAATGCTAAATCATCTGTGTCCATCCACTGCTGCTGTGTAAATGCTAGGTGTTGGTTCACTGAGAAAAGCAAAGAAGAACTAATGGGAGAGGAGGTCAGTGGATCCAGCTGAGATACTGCTGCTCTGTTAGTCCATTCTGCACTGCATCATACTGCAGCATATACTATGTTTTGGGTGTAGAACATGGTGACCAGATGCACATACATGGATGAACTATAAACCAGGCTAGAATCAGCAACCATGGACCTGGACCTGGCATCTCACTGTGCTGGAGAAAATGTTAGTCCTGGTTAAAAATCACAGTTCATAAATAACAAAGTCTTTGTTTGAAGAAGACTCCTACTTCCTGGAGTAGAGGCGAACGGGCAGAGAGCAGATGGAGGCGTTTCACTTCCCCACTATTTTTAGCAGATGGAGGTGTTTTACTGCTTGACTATTTAAAACAGGAAGTAAGCTGCCAGGAAACAAAGTTAAAATAGGACACAATATGTGTGTTCCTCTAATAAATAATTAAATAATGAAACGACAAAGTGAAACAGGAGAGCAGAGAAAAATGGGCCTTAAAATAACTCAGACCAATTCAGACATTGCCTGATTCGACCTGGTCCCCCATCGTTCCCCCATCAGTCCTGCACGCTCCTCCTCCTCTTCATTGTCTTCATTTTCTTGACAGCACGTCAGTGTTTTGCCCACCTGACTTTCTTGCATGTGTCAGAGCATAAAGACATTGATTCCTCTGCTGATATGAGGAACAGATGCTGTGGATTTAACCTACATAAACCATCCTGAGCAGCTGACCCATGACTTGTTATCAGAGGGCAGTGGACAACCTCATGCAAAGATGCACACACACACACACACACACACACACACACACACACACACGTACAAAAGGAAACACATGGTTACACCTACACACACCTTCACATGTTCACAAATGCACATGCAAACGCCTTAATTCTTTTTTATGTTAACTAAATCTGACATCTACCACCCTAATGTTGGGTTGTCCTTGTTTTATGTTATGTTCTTTATGTTAACTAAATCTGACATCTACCTCCACGATTCCTAGATGGTTTATTCTACTGACTCTGGTGATACCCTGATTGTTCCTTTTGCATCAGAACACTATTGGATGAGCCACCCCACCCATGAGAGCATCAAGCTTTGATGAGATGTTCGCCCCTCAAGAGGCTTTGTTTAGGAGTTAAACA
>NW_018128001.1:883554-889860 GCF_001952655.1 Monopterus albus
CGACTTCATGCCCTCTTCCGCTTGGTTAGCCAGCCGACGACATGCTATACACCTTTAGAAAACTCTAAGCCTCGTGATTTCAGCAATATAAGCCATTTTAGAGTCATCATACCCTGTTAAAGGGCATTTCACTGACTTCTTGTCATTCGTTGGAGGCTACAGAGAAAATAGTGTTTGAATAGTTGTTTAATTTCATAACCTAATTTAAATCAACACTATTAATGAGTCATTTCCTGTGTTATATTCATTTGTACAACAAATATCCAAATAAAAATAACCCTTTTATATGATACAAAAACAGGAGAAAAAAAATTCTACCATTTTTGTACCGCTGGAACTTTGGTTTAGCATCACATACTCATTCTGAATGCCTGTAAAATTTAAAGACGTAGTTTTCAGATGAGACCAGGGTCATGAGCATATCAAACAGGTTGCAACATTTTTGGATTTTGGATACACTATTTTTGAGCTTGTGCACAAGAGGAAGATAAAACAAACAAGCACATTTTAGAAAGTCAGTCCACATTATGTAGAAGGTGGGGCAGAAGGTCAGCAGCTTCATCACAGCCTTTTACAGGCCACTAGTACACATGCCAGTGAGAGAGTGAAAGGCCAGGAGTTCAGCTTTCTGTGGACAGCTATCCCGCTTCCTACCCTCATGCCATGGTGATTAGCTCCTCAGGCTCATTAGTGATGCACATTTAAACCAGAACATATGCTGCTCCTGTTTTATCTGCATTCTCAAGCCTCAGCAGGGAGGAAGAAGATACATTTGCATTCTTGCAGCAGCCCACCAGAGACAGGAATAGCTGTAGACCCTTTTTAGACTTCCACTCTTACCAACAACAACAGTGGTCATTATGTTTTTACCACCCCCTTCCTTCCCCTCCCCCCCAATCTTTACCCATCTGTCCACCAAGTCATTAATGATGTGGTATTTTATATTTTTTTGTTTAGCAAGATCAAAGAAAAAAATGTAAGGCAGAATTTTTGGAAAGTGGGACTGATTAAGTGTGGATGGGTTTAAGAGTTTGTTGGGCTTGAAGCTCACGCTTCACACCCTGGGGGTTGAGTAGTTTATAATCAACTGTAATCATTAATATCAATCCCTTCTTTATCCCGGCAGCAATGAAAGAAAGTAGTGTTGTCAAAAACTGCTAAGCAAATTGAAAGCGTCACCTGTTTCCTTAGCCAAACAGCAACTGAGCCCACATTTAACCGATAAATGTGTCTTTTAGAAGGTCTGATGTTAGCTGCTGTAGGGCGGCTGCTCCAGCTCCTCACACTGAAGGTGTGTGCATCTCTGTTCGTACCTCACTTGCAGTTGTAACGCTGACTTCAAGCCAAGAAATGGGAGGCTGCTGGTTGTCTCAGATTTCACATGGTACAGAAAAGACATTCAGAAACCCCACGTTATCACCAACTTGTCACTGCTTTATGACCTAAATCAGATTTTCTTTCTGTAACTTCAACTGCATGCATCAGTAAATCTCAAACCATGGCCACATGAGTGACATCTGGTTTGTCCCAACTTAGTACATGTCATATGGCCTGCAAGGTAGGGGTGTAAAAATGAAACAAGGAGAAGATTACACTTCTATATCACATTAGCACATATTCATAAACACACCATCTGCTCTTAATTTGTTTCTTTCACCCATAATTTTTCTCGTCTTGAAAGAAACAATGACATATTTGTTTTCTCTTCTTGTAGAAACAAACAGATGGGATCACAGCTTCAAAAGCTACAGTTTGTTCAACACATTTTATAGCTAGATCTTACTGTTTGGTGTAACTGGTAAAGCACACTGAAACCGAGACGTGAGCGGCACGTTCGGAGTGTTTAAAGTCATCAGAGCAGCTGTCTGTGAGTCAGCAGGACAGGGGCCGGACAGGGTCTTTACCAAGCTGACCAACAACACAAGTGTACTGGAAGAAAATAACTGTGTCTTTATGTAAGATCATCAGGAAGAAACTGTGTTTTTATGTAAACTATCGGCTCATTACAGAGGGAGAAAGTGAAACTCTGGACCAGCACAAACAGAAAACGAGATTGTGTGATTTAAACAGATGACTGTGGAGATTATGCTTCACTAAACATAGCAGAGGGAAAACAATAGACGTGAAGCCTAAACAACACGAGGGTTCTACAGAAGACGTGCGTCTCAGGGATTCAGTGCGGACTGACTCATTTGATATCATGGAATTCTATCTACAGCACGAGATGTATGTAGAAAACGCTTCCAGTGTGTTTGACCAGTGAGTGTGCTCTTAATTTGTTCATTCGTGCAGTGATCAATCCTGTTTGTGGGGAAAGGATCTTTTTTTTCCATAATACAGACTTCAGCCAGCAGAACAGTGCTGATTTTACCACAGAACAAGAATTCAGTCTTCATGTGCATCTTTCACAAAGGAACGAATGGGAACCCGGGCTGCATGCCCAGCTGGAGTGGGAAATATTAAAGCACATACAGTAGAGGTTTATTGATCAAAGTATTAATGTCAAAAGCATGCAAAGCAGGGGACAGTGGTCACCTACTGCTACTACACCTTTCTCCTTCTGTCGCTTGCTTTTCCTTTATCATTGCTTTGATCAGACTGTTTTGGGACAACAGACAACACTTCACCACATATTTTCTGTAGAAGCAGAGACACTATACATGGATGTGAGGCTAACTGATGCAATAGCAGGAGGACTGAGGATGCAAAAATGTAAAAGGTTTCATACAAGGAGAAGCATGGACACATAAACAGAAGTCATGAACAAAGACACTCAGGTAGACAGTAGGGTGGAAAGGTGGGGGTTGCACAGGCTGCTCAACCATCTGACAAGCACTTTGATATGAGCATGCAGACGGGGAAAGGCCAGGCCATGTAACTCCTGATGAATGGCAGCATAATCTTTCATTTACACAAAAAAAGACATAGCTGCACTTAAAGGTTCTGATAGCTGAGTGGTTTCTGTGGAGAAAAATATGCAGATGCCCACTGCATGGTTCAAGTCTGTCATAGGTCTCCCCCCTCTTTGTCTCTGCCTCCACAGATTCCTGTCTGCTTCTCCAGACAGGAATCTGAGTTCCCTCCATAAGGAGGCTGGGACTGAGCATTAGAGACTGTCTGCAGACTCTGAATGTCGGGAGGGAGCTTGAAGTAGAGCCACTGCTCCTTCATTTCAAAAGAAGCCAGTTGAGCTGGTTCAGGCACCTGATTGAGATGCCTACTGGGTGCTTTCCACTAGAGGCATTCTGCACCTGTCCAACTGGTAGGAGGCCCCAGGCAGACCCAAAATACGCTGCAGGGATTATGCATCTCATCTAGCTTTGGGAACGCCTGAGGTTCCCCCAGGAGGAGCTGGAGGATGCTGATGAGGAGAGGGACGTCTGGGCTTACCTTACCATACCTGCTGCCACAACCACTGGTTGTTGCAAATAAACTAATTAATAATTACAGCACTGTGATGTTAAAGTTCTAGAGCAGAAACACATAAGGTTAGGGAAAACCATGGCAATCTGTGACAGGAGGCAAACTCTGGTTTCCTGCATAAAAGTTAGTGTGGAGGTGAGACATGCGTCCACAGACCCCTCCCTCATTTGCCACCTTGTTTTGTGCTGTACTGGGAAGACTGCTTCCCACATGCACAGTGAAGGCTGGCACTGGATGTAAATCAGCCAATAAGGACAATTCTTATGGATACCGAGATGCTGGACCAGCTCTCAAAACCTTTCATAGTGTTCTAAAAGCCTGGTGTATTGTATTTCTTTCTTGGGAATGATCCTGATGCTGCCCAGGATATGAACTCATTTGTTCCCCAGCAGAAATGACAGTGATAGCCACCGTGGCTGACCAGGCAAATGAAAAACTGCAAGATACTGCCAATAAGAAATATGACCCTCCAGTGAAGCAAACCCATGGTTTATTGAAAAGTTTATTGCTAAACACAATAATACAAGATTCACTAATTAAAAAACACTTAGATTTGCCTACTGTCTTTGACACAGTGAATCAAGACATCCTTATCAGCTGCTCAGAACCCTGTGTTGGTAACGAAGGTGTAGCCCTGGAGTGGTTCCAGTATTATTTGGCTGACAAATCATATTTTGTCGGTATGGGTACTTCGATGTCCTCCACTGCGCCTCTCTCCTGTGGAGTCCCACAGGGATCTATCATGGGGCTGATTTTGTTTTCACTGTACATGGTCGTCAAATATAACATTTAGTTCCTCTGTTATGCAGATGATCTTCAGTTGTATTTACTGTTGAAACCAGTGGTGGGAAGTAACTCAGTACATTTACTCAAGTACTGTACTTAAATACAATTTTGATGTATCAGTACTTTGAATATTTTCACTCGCTGCTACTTCATACTTTGATTTCACTACATCTTAGGGGCATATACTGTATTGTACTTTTTACTCCACTACATTAATTTTATAACTTTAGTTACAAGTTACTTTTCAGAATCAGATTATTACTTTATTGATCCCTGAAATTCACAAGCTACCCAGCAGCAATTCAAATTAAAACCATATAAGCAGACTTTTGCTTGTAACAGCGAATATTTCCACTGTTGTTTTGCTACTTTTACTTAAGGAAGGGATCTGAATACTTCTTCCAGCACGGTTTTCTACTGCAGTGCACAGAAATATGTTCACTCTTTTGTTTACTTACTGGTGCAGTTTCCTTGGACGTGAGAGGTGACGTTGTCTCCCCTTGAAGTGATACAGTATCTCACTGTGCTCAGCAAAATGTTAATGCCCATGCCAACAAAACAGTATTACAGTATAAAATAAAACAGTATTTTTACACAGCATTCATTTTATGGTCTTTCATGTCTTTACATGATGTTGGCTGTTTTCTGTGATGACTACGCTTTTTAAAAAGGGATTGATTTAGTGTATTTTGGGCTCAATAAGCCGAGTATAATGAAAACAATTTGGAAGAAAAGAGGATTAATATATTAGACAATGCTACGTTTCAGTCTAATAAATCTATCTTTCAGGCTCAAGGTTTAGATTAAGCAAAACTTAAAAGTGACCTCAAATTCAACATTAGAGCAGAAGGCAAAAGAAACCTGAACAGGAGCCTCGGGTGTAACAACACTGTGCTCTGTATGTTCGTTATACACACTCAGCTTCAACCCACCGCTGTTATTGTATGAAAACACAGTGCTACATTCATTCAAGCATTAATGTTATGTTTTTAGAAGCCAGTGTGTCCTTTTGGCCAAGACTAGGCCTGAAATGTGGAAAAAGCCAGAGCATAAAGGATTATCACAGCCTGGGAGCGACTGTCTCTCTTCTATAGGGTAGAGTTGACAACCCTGAATTAACGAGGAAGATAATGTAGACTTAGTGTAGTAACTGCCAGTGGTATGTCTGAGCATGTAAGTATAATGAAACAGTAGTTATTACTGTGCCTCAGCTCGGTCCGGCCGTTCTACTGTATTCAACCAGCAGCACGTCTGGACATTAACAGAAGGATCAATTTATCACTCGGCCTCTGCAGTAAACCACAGCAAACACTCCTCCACCTAGTGGATATATAAAACGCTGTGGACGGCTTGCACACATGATGCTTAGTGGCGATCACTGCTTCATCACAGACCGGTCCAGCCAGCAAATTAAGATGGCTGCAACTGTATTTTGTCACTCATGTGAATTCCCTACTGTGATAATGACGCTTTCGTAGTTTAGTACTTAGCTTTAACCCGGAGTACAGAGACAGAGCCCCCTGTAATCTTCTGGAGCCTGTAGAGACACCACACTTCTTCGATGAGACCCACTATTGTGGGGTTGCCTTTAGCCTACATTAACAGGAGTTTTTATGGCTATAACACCGTGTGTAACGTCGTGGTGAGTCAACCAATGGATTCAACTACTTAATGTCTGCCTACAAAATAACATCATGAGAGTAGCTCCAGCGATCACTTGCTTCTATGTTTGATGTATTGAAACCAGATGAGAGGATAGTGTGCACTCGAAACACTCTTCAGCTTTTTAGCTTTTTTAAATTTTCTTTTTCTGTGCAGATGCACTACTTTACCAAGTCACCCCAGCTATTCAAGCCTCATTAATTCTTTCCAAATGGGGCTAGTCAGTTCATTTGGTAAGAACTGTGTTTTTTCCTATCGCAACATGTATCATGAGAAAAAATCTACTGTAATGTGACTTTTTTCTAATACGGTGCAGCCCTACTCCAATTATCTGTTGTTTCTACCATCTTTTCTCCTGTCCAATCTGGCAGCACCAACAGACAGTGCTGACTGCCCACGACTCCATCTCCTTTGATTCAGATTGGTGCCGAGTGC
>NW_018128001.1:889901-896341 GCF_001952655.1 Monopterus albus
TCTTGTTTTGGTAGTTGTTTTCCTGATTCAGCGTGGTGGGCTGAGTTTCCTTGTAGCAATGGAAGGACATTAGAACATTAGAAATATATTAAGCACTGCGACATCAAAAGTTTGGTCTTTTAATCTCCTGATCCCTGTTTTCCAGCTCATCTTCATCACTCTCTTTTTACCTTCCTTTTTTTTTATCCCAGACAATTTCTATACCAAAGTTTTTTCTTCCGTTTCTTTCCACTTTCCGTTCATTTATTTGTTTTCTGCACCTCAGTGCAATGTAATGAATCCACTTGAGTTTATTGGTATGAAATCCTGGTACATTTGTTACAAAACAAGACTAATCATTTTTATTATACACAGCAATATTACAACAATACCCACCACTGAGCAATCAGCAGTTCCATCTCAGAGTACTGAATAAGATGTGTTATGGGACAGGAGTCGCTGCTGACCTTCACTGCTGGTATTGAACAACAAAATGAAAGTAACTTCAGATTTTTTCAGCTTGCTCCCAAACACACCCTCCCAATGTTTCTAATGTTTTCTTAGAATAAACAAACATGTAAGTAAAGGCCGAGTAGGTTTGCACAGGAGCAGCAGTGTCACTTCAGCTATAACCCTCTGTTAGCCTTTGAACGGTCAAATCAATCTTCCTGCTTCCAGTATGTACGTTTGGGAGTAAATCTAAGCTTATGTGTTTATTTTTGACCTTTGAAGTAGTAATTTGGCAAAATGTCCTTATCTCCTCTTCTTTATTTGAAGCTTTCAGTCGCATGGAGAGGGTTTAGATGTTGACAGGTAAATAAGGAGCTTTGGTCATGTAGTAACAGCTGACTGTACACAGTGGACTATCTGCTGATGAAGGCCACAGGAAATGGCACAAATCAAGTAAGTGGATTTCAGTGTCAAAGTGGGGAAATGATGGCCAGGACTATGTTTGCCACCATCTGCACCGTAACTTTGTGGAGGGTGAATCAGAACTGATGACGGCTTCAGAGGAAACAGCTGACATCACAGATAACAGACCCATTTTTCCACGTGGTTTTACTTTCAAGAGTATCGTTGTATTGGACAATCTGTGCATGTCTATGTGCTTTTATTTCCTGCATGTTCTACGGTTTTAAATCAAGGTCATGTCTGTTTGAATTTGTACCTACTTGTAGCTATTTGGGGAGATTATAGCTCCAAATCAAACCCATTTCAGTTACATGAACCGTTGGACTAGTGTGATTATGACAGGACTGCAGTGCATCGCTGGCTCAGTCCTCCACAGGCTAAACAATCTTTTGCATTCTTTGCATAATAAAGTAATGTATTTGGTACATATTAACAATCATATACCAGAGATGTTCATGAATCATAATGCTGCGTCCGTCGACCTTCTCCCTTCTTAAAGTCTGTGAACCTGCACATAAATATGAAAACTGAATCCAAACACAGATGTTTTAACTTCCAACTGGAGGCAGAGTGCAAAACTTTAACAAATGTTTCTCAGCACAGCGTCCCTGTGATATGACACAGTAGAATTGGTAACAGTTATCATGCACACTAAAGGCCAATTCATCCTTTCTTCACCTGTGTGTCCACTAGTGACAGAAGTTTCATCTTTTTCTCAGGTCAGCAAAGACTCTGTGCAGACGTCCATGTGCAGGCCAAACATTTGTCGGCTCAGACTGTAGGTGATGGCAGACACATGCAGTGCAGTGAAGTTTAACATGTCACCGTGAACAAAGACAATGAGGTAACACGAGCCGACACACCTGACGTGACAACAGTGGCGTTGACATTAGTACAGCATTATGGGAGCTCAGGTTAGCTTAGCAACCCTGCAGGCTACGCACAGCCCTGACCTGTGACGGTGAGTCTGATTCGCGTCCACATCTCATTTCATCATATACTGTGCTCTGTGACACATGCTCCAAAAGAAATACATCTTTAAACCTACCATTAAACTAAAGGTTTATACACAACAATGGCTCTGCCCAAGACAACGTGCTTGTACGTGTGCACGCAGAAACTCACACACACACACACACACACACACACACACACACACACACACACACACACACACACACACACAAATTTAACTGATATGTTTCTGTGGACAAAGTGCAAAACAGCCAAACTTATTTTGTCGGCCACTCTCTCTCATGGTCTGTGTCTCACTGGCCCTTTGTTTCTTCAGCCTACCTACTTCATATCTCTGGGCTGAGCTTGTCTCAGCCTCTGCCTCTCCTCTTATCAGCTCGTCAACACACCAGCCTCACACTCCCTCTCTCTCGCTCGCTCGCTCTGTCTCCTTGTTTATTTTTACATCTCTTACGCTGTCTTGCTCATCCGTAACCTGACCCATCTGCCAGTCAGAGGCTACTCAGCCCTGCCCTAATATGTCGCCTGGCTGGCTGCTTCTGAAGCAGCAGGTCGGCTGGTATTATTAGAACTACAGAAACAGTGGCAGCAAACAGATTTACAGTGTATGAGCCAGTCAAACAACAGATTTACATATGTATACAATATACTGTAGAATGCATTAAGACACAGACATGCATACCAACTATCTCAGAGCGGTTTAGGGAGGCTGAGCACTGACACATGCAGACAGAGGCAGCAGCAACCTTAGCTGTGTATATGCACTTTACTGACTCTCACACATAAACAGCCTATAAGGCAGAAAAGCTCCAAACCTAACTCACAGACACACAGCCCTGACATACTATCACCTCACCAGTTATTACAGCTAATGTGTCAGCCAGCATTTCCATATTTAACCATCTAGCAGCCGTGGAACAACATCAGTGTCTCTAACAGTTTCTTCACCAGGTAACTGTGATGTTTAGGATGCCCCCCTGGACACCTCCTGGGGAGGTATTCCGGGCATGTCCCTGAGGCAGGAGGCCTCAGGGCACACCCAGGACACGTTGGAGAGACTATGTCTCCTGGCTGGCCTGGGAACGCCTTGGGGTTCCTCCTGAGGAGCTAGAGAAGGTGCGTTAGGAGAAGGAAGTCTGGGAGGCTCTGCTCGAACTACTGCCCCCGCAACCTGGTCTCTGATAAAGTGGGTTAGTTTCAATGGAGCAAAGCCTCCTTGTATTTAAAATAAGTCCTTGTTGACTAAAACAAACTAATACGAGTGGCCCGTAGAAGTGTAAATAAGTCTCTTTCTCATGCTGCTATCTGTTAAACTGACGCTTCTTGCTGCTCTGACAGGCACAACAAAATAAAAAACTAAGCGGTCAGGAAGCTGTGTCTATTATCACAATAAGTCCAGGGTAGAGGAGAAGTCCGATCATGTGTACTGTATCATTGTTATACTGGACTGCATGTTATTTAGAGTAACCAGGTTACTACAGTGAATGTGACCTCGTCATTGTAGGAAAAACACGGCGTCTTTGTCTGTAAATTATTGTTTGGAGACAAAATACACAGATTATATTCCATTTCATTTCTGTGTTTTGACACCCTCATTACATGTGTAACCCCATCGTGTGGCAAAGTGAAGAGCTACTTTTCTACACACTGAACAGAAGTGTCAGAAGTGTTAGTGTGCACATACTGTATATACACAAATGTCAGTGTCAGCAGGACATGTTAAGACTGTTAGGACATCAGGAGAAAGGATGGCAGAGGACACAGTATGACCACCCACCCCACAGTGGTCAGCATGGAGCTCCACCTGTTAGCACCTGGTGTCACCTTCGCCATCAGGCCTGATTCCAGACACATATTTAACACCATACTGTAGATACACAGAGCAGCTTACTGTGGAAGGGCCTTCAGAGACACACCCTGTCATAAATACCTGCATTACATACCACACTGTATATGGATGCAAGCAGAGTGCACACACACACACACACACACACACACACACACACACACACACAAACAGACATGGGTAGAGCAGCACAGTCAGACAGCAGTGATTGTTCATGCTAAACTCAACGCTGCCACCTCCATGTCTCCAGTCATTCTCTTACTCTGCTGCGTCATCTCTCTCCCCATATTTCCACTTCTTTCCTCCCGTTCCCCACACTTATTCTCTCCTCCTTCCTCTTTTCTCCTACTCTTCAACTCATCTGCCTCACTTCCCAGCCTCATCCACTGTTTGCTTTCTTGTTCATTCACTTTTGCTCCTCTTTGTCATCCCTCTCTCTCCACTTCTTTATTTTCCTCCACCCTTCTCTTCTGTAATCTCCTTGGAGACTACCACCCCTCAGAGAGCTCTATGAAACACAGTGACAGCTCCTTAGGACACATCACATGTGTGTGTAGGTTGTTCTGACATCACATACAAACCACTTACTGACCTCACTGAAAGCAATTTGGAGAAAAGAAAGAAACATGAGACACGTGACAGCAGAGAGAAAGTAACTCGACGAGCAGACAGACAGACAAGCTTGACAGAAAGAAACAAACCAGGAGAGAGGAAGAGAGTCGACATTAATGACAAGTGATTGGTTTGAAAGGAACACAGAGGGGTTAATTGTAATGTGTGCTAACGGGGCCTCTCACATGTCGCGCCATTGTTTGCTGTTGAAATGTAAAACACAGCTAATACAAACCGGAACGAGCCGGGTCGAGTGCCGACCCCTGACACGGGGTTTCATACGAGTTCTAATCAGTGTGTTTAAAACACATGTTCAACAGAACAGCTCAGTGGAAGCAAACGAAGCTCAGTGCAGGTACCTGTGTCAAACAGCTCTGTGGATGGAACAACATCACCGTGCCAGGCTTCGTCATCCGCTCAGCTCCTGTTGTCAGTGTCTGGGACAAACATCTGCTGCCTCTGTCGAAATGAAAATACTCAAGTAGCACCTCAACCTGGTACTTTAATACACTCTGTGAGTGAATGTACTTAGTTACATTTCAACAATTTTAGCATTTAGCCAGACATCGCTGTTCTGTACTGGAGTATTTCTGTTCTCTGTTCCTTCATACTGTGACCATGTACTATTTACTGCACTACGTGTACCTGATAACTTCAGTTTCAAACCAAACCCAGTAGAATCAGACTATATTGATCATGGTGAGAAACCCATCAGCTACCCTGCAGGATGTAAAGTACTTCACAGTACTTGTACTTTGGTTACTTCAAGCACATTTTGATACTAATATTTTGTACTTTATTTCAGTAACATGCTCAATGCAGGACATTTACTAAAAACAAAATATATAACATTATTTAATGTTAAATAACATATTTAACATATTTAATTTTTACTTTTACTTAAGTAAACTGAGTAGTTCCTCCACTGCTGACCCATGGTGCACTTGATTTGAGTCACAGAGCATGAAAGCCGGGTGGTGCATTAAATCTGTGATTAACTAAAGTACAGCCAACCTTTGTTCACTTATGCCAAGGTAAGGCTAATCTTAACCATGACCAATAATGTCACCATTCTTCTGTTACTCCTTCCAAATCCTGAGCACACCTCCTGCTGCTTCGACACTCAGTCAGCGAATGCCTCGGCTGACTTGGCTCTATTCTCAGACAGTTTGTCATGACTCATCCTGTCAGTCTGTTTTCACTCTGGAATAGTTGTGACTTTAAAGGTAGCAAAGTAAAGTACTTTAGAGTAAAACATCTTTTAAAATAATCAAAAAGTACATGTACAGAACAAACTGTGGTGACAGTAAACGTGACTCGTCGTTTCCACCCCTTCCTAGCCACACACTCAGGATGCAAACTCATGCACCTAGACTTCCTGTCACGCCCTAGACCTAAATGGCAGAACAATTGAGTAGCAGGTCTACATGGATGGAATTTCTACTGTAGGAGAAAGAATTCATAATGACTGGTGGCATACGACTGTATTGTCCCGATAAAAAACCCTCTAAGTAGGGCTGGGCAATATGGCAAAAATGTAATCTCGATCATTTTTTCCCATATTGATCGATAACGATATATTTTTCGATATATAAACTGTTAATGCTGCCAGCTTTCAAAGAGTATCCCAAGTATGAAGCCACAATAATTTGAGGGTCCATTAGTTTAAAAATTAAGACAACTTACTAAAATAAATTAAAAACTAAAAGTTGTGACAAAAGAAGGTAAATTAGAGTAAAAGTGTTGTAAACATAATTAGTAAGTAACACAATTACAGTTTTTTCTTTTCCAGAAAGACAAGTCTGTCCACATCATCTGGCTTTAAGAGGTCGATTAAATGTGCTAAACATAAAAGTATACAACTAGAAACTTCACACAATTTGTCAAACCTTTACATTTTTTGTGTCAGGAACACTAGACTGTCAACAGTGTCTGGATTTAAGAGGTAGTGCCAAAATGTGCAAAGTGTAAACATATTTAACATATGTTCAACTTATTCATCAGAATCTGTAAAACACAACACTATTTATTTTGAAGACCAGTCTCAGTCTATCAACAGTGCCTGGCTTTAAGAGGGAAATTAAATGTGCAATAAAACTATAACATAAAACAATAA
>NW_018128001.1:897825-900337 GCF_001952655.1 Monopterus albus
TAAGTAAAATATATTTATAGACAGACTACACCCACCGTACAACAACCTACTGTTCCACCAACTTTGACAACATGGGAAACCATTAGGGCATAAAGTTTGTATCTCTGTGTACATGCACTGTACACGCCCGCCTCTTGCTGTCATCTCCTGCTCCTGTTCTGTTGCCTCTGTTTCTAGTAGCAGTCACATGAAATAACTGAGTCAGCATAGAAGTGTCACCCCCTCCTCTCTGCTCCTACACTACAGGCATGAAAATCAGTAGTCAGAGAGGGAGAACAGTCTTGACATTTGTTAGAAGCTTTAATCCAAAGTGCCTTACAATGCTAATACTGTCACTGCATACATTTCAGCTAAGTTTGGCTCCTCAGGCTGCTTCTCTTCCCAGTAAGCTCCACAAGGCCATGGGGACCCTCACTGTATTTTCATCAATAAATAAATAAAAAACAGTAAGTCTACACCATTTGTTGCTTTCCCAGACCCAAAGCAGCCTAATTACTGACCTGAGTTCACGTTCTCTGTCTCAACCTGCTGGAACAGACAAAGCATTCGACTTTAATCATCCTAGAAATCAGAGCCAACACTTGACTGAAGCCAGTGCGGCTCTTTAAAGCCTATATCCGTCAGTGTAACCTGGGATTTAATAGGCAGCGAGTGCTGACAGCTGGAGGGACATGGTGCTTGGGTGAATAGTGGCAGTCTAGGGAGAAATCAGTCTCTCTGATGAAGTGAAACAAGGTTCCTATTAGGATAAACGTGCTAAGTAGCGCTGACGGCTAAATAAATGAGGCCATACCGATTGATTTGAGTTGTATCACTTCTGACCCCTGCATGAATTAAACCCAGTTGAGCATAGGAGGCCTTGGATGACAGCTGTGATTTAAATTGTATTAACAGCAAAGCAGTGACCTGGGATGAACCTATGTTTGCTGTTGATGCAAACAGATCTATTGACAGTTTTCACAGGACGCCACATGCTTACTAGACCGCCCTTATCGGAGGGCAGCACGAGGCTTTCCTGTGCTTTCTGCCTTTTATTTTCACCAGGTTCATTTAGCCAAACTGACAGATAGATCTTGGATAAGAAAGCTCTGATTACACTTTTGTCATAAGAAATGGTGTTAACATGACCAGAATATTACTGCCTTGTCACTACTGGCCCAGAGCGCCGACTACAATGACCCTGAAACTAACGACAAATGGATCAACGTTACAATGATGAAGTTCTTCTCCTTCACCTCCCAAATGGCACTGACTTAATTCATCCACATCTAACATACACAGAGCTGCCTGCACCTTTGGAAGCATTCACCCTGACAGCAGCGTAAGGGGAGGAATTCTCCACTTGATGTATGCAAACGTTGCCAAGTTGGGTTTGTGCAGGGACTTCACTACACACAAAGTGCAGGCTGGGGGATGAAGCCTGCGCTCTGGCTGCAGCCACATGAAACCCTTCCTTCCTGCAGGGATGTGCGGAGGTGTGGCTGTGTTTCTTTGTGCTTTAGAAGGCAACCACCGTGACACAATCAGAAAATGATGTCCTGTTTCTCCAATTCAGTGCTTTGTTTTATTAGTGCCTCCCCGCTGCAGTCTGTTGGAGGAGCGGATTTATAACACAGGCAGTGAAGTTTGGCCACAAAGATAAAAAGAGCAGCTCTTAGGTACGACTCTGACCCTTCGTTCCTACCGTTGAATACAGTCACTAAAAATGAACAGTATCAAGTGTCCAGTGTTAGCTGCCATGTTGGAAGCATCGTTTTGCCCTCCAGGGCTCAGTGACGGCTGTGAGACTGAAAACTATGAATAGGCTCTTGGTGCACTGTTGTATGGGTTACTGATACTCAGCATCACCCAGATGTAAATACAGTAGAACCTGGTAGACAAAGAGGTGAAACTGAATGAGGACTTATCTACAGGAATACTACCAAACTCATGATGGACTGTTTTTAGGAAAAGTTTATACCCTGAAGCAAGAGAAGCAGAGATCTTCTTCCTTGTCAAAACCTGTTGCCTACATTACCAACAATGCAAATGGAAAACCAACAGTTTGGCTGGAGTTTTACTCAAAGTGGCTAATATAGTAGCCTGGGGCCTCCTGCCTGCAGCAGAGATGAGGAGTGGACTACGGAGGTCCAGTACATTGTCTTCTTCCATCCATCCATCCATCCATCCATTTTCCTCTGCTTATCCGGGACTGGGTCGCGGGGGCAGCAGTCTAAGCAAAGATGCCCAGACTTCCCTCTCTCCAGACACTTCCTCCAGCTCCTCCGGGGGAATGCGGAGGCGTTCCCAGGACAGCCGAGAGACATTGTCCCTCCAGTGTGTCCTGGGTCTTCCTGGGGCCTCCTCCCGGTGGGACATGCCCGGAACACCTCCCTAGGAAGGCGCCCAGGAGGCATCCGAAACAGATGCCCGAGCCACCTCAGCTGGCTCCTCTCGATGTGGAGGAGCAGCGGTTCTACTCTGAGCTCCTCCCGGGTGACCGAGCTCCTCACCCTATCTCTAAGGGTGCGCC
>NW_018128001.1:900403-911240 GCF_001952655.1 Monopterus albus
CCCAGCCGCTTCACACTCGGCTGCAAACCGCCCCAGTGCATGCTGGAGGTCCTGGTTTGATGGGGCCAACAGGACAACGTCGTCCATTGTCTTCTTTCCAATTCTAATTTAAAGACCTTGTCAAGTAAAGTGACCTCTAGTGTTAACCCTAGTATCAAAATAACCTGATAGGCGGTACCAGTTCAACACTCCAGTGTCAGGACACATTCTCCAGACTACACACAGAATAAACCAGAAACATGTAGTGACACAATCAAAATGAATAACTGAGTTTTGCTTCTCTGTCAACCTTGCTGAAATTCATTTTTGTTGATGTTGTGAGAATTGTGGAGACTCATTCTTAGGTGAAGAGAAATAAACTGAACAAGGGATATAAATTCTTCTACGAGGAGTTTGTGCATAACTGCCGAGGTAAATCAACAAGTTTTAGCATTTAGCACAGCTGCTGTACATGCTAACGTTTTTCTGTCTTGTGTTGCAGTGATTAAAGTATCAAATGTACTTCAGGGACAGGTCAGAGCTAGTTGCTACAAGTTGGTAAAGTTGTTCCAGGAAAACAAACCTGGAACAACACTGTTTTTGAGATGACCACCACCTGCTTCATTTTACTCTTCCGGAGAGAAGTGTGGACTGCACATGTAGGTGCTGCCTCTTTGTACCTTAAAATTTGGTCCTTTGTTGCTCCTAAATGCTTGCACCCATTTTTTTTTAAGCTGTGGGTCCTTTGGGAGTGCATGAAAGGACAAGTATGGCTGTTTTTGATTGGAACACCAGCACAACAGAAAGTCTGGTGTTTAGACTCTGCCATTGTACTTCTGTCTCGTCCTTGACCTGTAAGTCAACACACCCGGCCTCAGCTACTTCTGGTTGACAAATGGTTGACAGTGGTTGTTACTTTAGTAAATCATTATGTGAACCCAGCACATGATCTTTCCCCGATCCTAACCAAGCAGTTTTGTGCCTAAACCTGGTACGTCCATGTTTATTATTCTAACCACGATGACAAAGGTCTGGCACATACCAGCCTCCTGAGCCAACTAGGAGGTGGCTGACAAACCAATAATGGCTATTTAATGGGGTGATAATTAAAGTCGGGGGTGCTTCCTGCAGCTTACACTGTTAATGAGAATCCACTCTTCAAGGACGCCTTACTGTGAAAGGAATCAGGGACTTTGGATGGAAGGAAACACAAACTGTATGACAGCATTTTACAAACCGTGGTGAGTTCTGTGCTTTGGCCCCAAACACACTCTTTAAAGACCTTAGATAGTTTTGAGAAAGCCTTGGAAGCTCAAATAATTTTGTTGCACCTGTAAAGCACATTTCTTTCCTCCTCAATCCAAAATTGTTTTCTTGGAAGTACAAATAGAACCCAACTGTAATTCAACATATACTGTGTTCTTAAAATTGTCTGCTGTTAGTAGCAAAGATGGTTTCGTTTCAGAGAAAATAACAGGCCCATTACGGCTGCAGGCTCACCAAATTATTCTCAGTCTGGGAAGAAGAGTAAAATGCTCCTCTGGGAAAAATACCCCTTCTCCTGTCTCTCAGTCCTTTGTCTCTCCTCCACTTTGCTTCTTTATCCGCTCTCTCCCAGAATCCTTTGTGAAATTGAGTAAAGCTTAATCTATTCCTGTGTCTATTTTTCTTCACGTTAACACCCTTAATTAATCGCTACTGTCAGCTGGTGTTCATTCCCTGCAGTGTACTAAGACGTTAGGCCATTACATTCAGAAAAATGGAGGGTGACAGAAAAAGGAACGGTGAGAGAAAACCTGAAAGACGATACAAACAGGAACGATGAGAATGGACAGAGAGGGGGAGGGAGGGCAGAAAACAAGGAGAGGGTGGCGCCATGTGGTGTACTGCATGAATGTGAATTGGATGTACTGAAAAATTCCCAGAATAGCCTTTAAACACACACACACACACACACACACACAGAGGTGACAAGGGAAGGAGAATGTAATTAGTAATCACAGTAGGAAACATTTCACAGCAAAGTGCATGCATTTCTTCCCCAGTCTGTATGTGAGTGTGTGTGCATATTCTGTGCAATCCATGTGCGTTTGTGTCGATATGTTTGTACCTCTGCACACAGAGTCTCTTCACGTGTCCTCTCTGGATGCGTGCACCTTTGCTCTCAGCTGGCTAACTGGTCCCAGGTGTTGCTGCAGACGTGGGAGAACCAATTATTTAGAGCTCATTAAAACACTCCCTCGAGGACTGTACTGTAACTCAGTCTCCTAAAAAGTAAGTTTACTTCAGATCCTCTTGTCAGATTTGCCTAAAGCAGGGGTGTCAAACTCAATCGCACAGGGGGCCAAAACTCAAAGCACACTTTAGGTCGCAGGCCGAACAGGATAAAAATTTATTGAACAGACTAAAACTAAACGTTTTTTGAACATAAATATGAATCGAAACAGACAGGATACAATACTACTCCAAAATAAATAAACTTAAAATCAGCAACCGTATTTCTGCTAAGCCTTACATTTACAAACACCTGCTTTTTGTCTGGACACCAGACGTCGCACACTTTCATCATGCAGCTCTTCAGAAACTCTCCCTCGGTAAATGTCCGGGCTGATTTTCTCCTCTGCCACAATAAAACTTCTTTCACAGCAGCTTCACTGTGTGATTTAGCTTTGGTGAAAACGTCTGCTGTGATGTCAGATTCCTCTTCAACTCCTCTACCTTCTGTAGCTTCTGCTCTGCATCACGTTTTTCAGCTTGTTAGAAATTAACCCAAACATTCTTTTTAGGAGACTTTTTAGGAAACATTCAAAATGGAGACAACCTCTTAGTATTGTGGCCTGAACAGAGGACTGAGTTCAGCGACAACTTGGCATGTTATTTTGGTGGTAAACAATATTCTGGCTGCTGTTTCAGCTGGCAGACCAGTTGCTGGCCTAACTGACAGCCATGACAGCCAGCAGCTAATGTGGCCACTGGCTGTTTAGGAAAATGCAGATGCAGACAAGAGCCACAGCTGATCACATAAATTCTCTATATAGAAGAAATATGTGGGAATCAAACACTGTAAAAACTGCAAGAGGTAACATGTAGTCTGTGTCACCTTGGAGAGCTGGTGGATTTGTGTATTTCACTTTTTGTGCAGGTCATTTTGCCTTTGCTTTGTATTAAAATGACATTATCCTGGCAGCTAGGAGGTACAGAAAGGAGACAGCCTGGTGGATGGATGCTATTCTGGTGGATGATCTGTGATACAGTTGGAAGTATGTTTGCCTGTTACTGCTCTGCTTTCAAGAACTGATGGGACATAGAATGCAAAGATGCTGCTGCTGCAAAAAAAAGGTTAATGAATTTTGCAGCCAGGAGTGTTCTTCAGTAGACTCGTTGTAAAACAGGGAACAAAACAAAGCCACCTACACATTCACACAGGTGCACCTGGAGTCGGAAATGACGGCCATGTGCTCGGTGTTCAGCTGCCCACACGCTGTGTTCTTCCCTTCGTTTTACACTCACACTGCAAAGTGTGCTCTCATCATGAAGACTTCTTACTAGTTAAAGGTTTGTCAATTTTTGAAACTGCTCAGTGCTGCGGTCGCCCTGTGTAGTGCCATTTCACAGTGGCCACTTCCCATCAACCTCTCCATTGACTGCCATTTTTAAAAGATGCTGGCAATTTGAACAAAATGGATGAGTGTGAAAAACGGAGCAGTCGGCTCTGTAGACGTGTGAAGGGGACTGTGCATACCATCAGCAGTGAGACAGACATGTCTGTGTGGGTGTGAGACATTGTCAGCAGTGAGACATGTCTGTGTGGGTGTGAGACATTAGAGGGGAGCAGCCGTTCAGACGCCAGCTCAGAGCAACGTTTACACAGCGTTAGCCGGAGCTGCATGAAGCATAACGTGAATGACAAAGACCTTCTAAACAGCCTACAACCACAGCTGGATACGGACCATGAACGGGAGCCCATTAGATTATACTGATACCAATGCCATATATCAGTTCTGCTTATTGGTCTGATTGTTTGTTGATTCCTGATTAATTTTCTGTGGGGAAAAAGGTAGCCCTCCACAGGTTTTCAACATTAGTGCAGCTGTTTTATCATCTCAGTGTCTGTTAGAATATCTGTTAAAATAAATATGATGCTCCTTTTCTTCAAAGGTTATAACTTAGAAAACATATGTTAAACTGATGAAACAAACATTCTGCAGAGAAACAGGCCTGACTGTTGCTGCCTGTGCTGCATTTGGGATAACTTCCATGTTACCACACTGTCGTGCTTCTGATCACCATTTATCTGTTTCATTTGAACAAAGTTTCATCTTTTTACTGTCTAATTTGTTGTATTCTGGTTTTCAATGCTAATGTTTTCCTTTGCTGTGTATGAAATGTGCTATACACAGTAAACAGTGCTGCCTCAATCTGGCACATAACTAACCTCTAGGGGGTTATTTCCTGACTGCACAGTGACACTCACTCGCCCTTTCCTTGCTCATCCTCCCTCCCGGTGCAGCAGGATGAAGGCGTTTAGCTGGCTGGGAGCTGATGGGTGAGCTGAAGCCTCCGAGCGACCTGTAGCAACAGTCTGTCTGCCATCTTCTGAAACCAATGAAATGAGAGAATATTTTTACAGCATTCATTTTCATTCAGCTTTTCTTATTCAAAGGAAAAATTTGCTAAGCCTGTCTATGTGGTGCTAACATAGGATTTTACTCTAACAGACATGCTGTGACACTCCTGTGGAGAGTATTGAATACATGGAATTCCTGGAATTTTAGCCCATGGTGCATTAAAAGATGCTTCAGGATAACCTCAGAGGCATATGATTTGATGGGTCGGACAAATTCCCATCCCTTAATACAGACTACATGGGATCCTTGCATTATTTAATAATCAATATAATTAATTAGACAACACTTAGTGACTGCTGCCTAATTAAGGATGATGTTCAACCAGACAGCTACAAATGTGACAAATCTGTTTCATTATAATTGTTTTCTTATATTTCTTGCACCTTTTGTTTTGTAAAGTCTGCATCTGTCCAACTATGGAAAACCATGGCACGGTTTATCTCTCCTGTCCCTGGCCCTGGGTGTTTAAGGACAAGACAAAACTCCTTCAGACATATCCATCTCTCTGCAAACTACTGTCAAATAATGGCTAAATGCCACAAAGAGTCTTCAGGACCCTACCCAGCAGACAGAGGTGGTGTGTGTGTGCATGGGACAGAGACAGAGGGGAAACTATGCAGATGAGAGAGGTAGTGTGTATGTTGTAGGTACTAGGCAAGCATGTGCTGTGTACAGTATGTGTGAGGAGGACAGAGTTGTGTAGCACTGCTCTCTGTGGGGTATTTTTGAGTGTGTTAGAGAAAAGGAGCTTCAAGGCTGCAGCTGAAGAGCAATGCCTTCTGTCTCTGGAGGCCCACTGTCTGAGCAGTGACTCTCTCTCTGGGTATATACAGCCTGCACAACACACACAGGCCAGGCAGTACGCTCCAACATACACCTTCTTTTGCTGCACTACAACTTCCACATTTCCTTCTCTCTGCCTCTCTTTCTGCTGTGCTTTCACATGCTAACACACACACACACACACAGATCCAACCGAAACGCAGTGGAAGCCTGAGGCAGCGAGCGCTGTGGCATGGCAGGAGCGCGGCTGAAATATGGTTCAGACAGACACTAGTGGAGGGTTAGGATGGCTTTATTGCCTCTGGACAGGATATTATGGATGAGGGCTTCGTGGAGCGGCGTGCTGAGAAACTGCAGTCCACCAAACCTGGGCTCGATTCAGAATGAGCAGATATTTTCAAGCCATCAATTTTTAGATTAAGGTTTAGTTACATAAACATTTCTCAGCAGCAGAGGTGGTAAATCACAAAAGGCAAAGTAGTACTAGCACATTAAAGTATAAAAGTGTAGTTCCATGGTACAGCTATTCTACCTGTGGTCGAAAGACACCGCAAAAAAACAAACACGTGTACATCAAACTGTAGGAAAGATTGTGTCTTCATTTAATATAAATGTAGAATAAAAACATGTAAGTGTGTCTTTTGTCCAACAACTGCTGGTAAGAAGAGAGCAGCAGAAGAACAAAGCTACATTAGGCTGATGTTCATTGGCAACTGTAATGTTCATGTAACATTTAAGGACAACAATGTGAACTAGGAGGGTTGGGGGGAGGAATAAGGCAATGATGCTCAGCAAAAGCCTTCCCCAGATAAATAAAGTTTATTAAGTGCATCCCCTGATACCTGCTGAGGAAAAGGAAATTACAAAAATAAAACAAATCGCAGCTTCTTGAACATTCATCTCACACACACACTGTCTCTCCATCGCCTGCCCTCTCAGCTAATCTTCTGTGCTCCAATACGCGTGGGGTCATAAAATCTGATTTGCTTCCACTCCTCTACTGAGAGCCACTAATTCCCAATTTTGCTCTTCCTGTCCATGCCGGCGTTCCTTTCCATTAACCGAGATTCTCTCTCTCACACACACTCTTTTGGTTATTTGCATCGTCCAGTGAAGTCGCTGTGTTGCTGCAGACTGCACATGTGCTGCCATCATTAGTGAGATGGGAACAGTAGGTGGGGGTGAGGAGGTGTGGAATTACAATAAGGGAGGGAGTGGGGGGCTGCAGTACACACCAACAGGCACAGGGGGGCTTTAATTTAAGACAACGTCAATCAGATCACAGAGGGATTAGCATTTTAAGGGAAACATCAATGGAGAAGGGAAAAGAGTTTAATTCAGAACAAAGGAGGAGGAGGGGGAGTCAGAGGGAAATAAAGGAGGAGCCAATAGAAATCTCCACTGATTAAAGTCCAGTTGTGCAGCTCTGGGTACTATTATTACTCTTTAATGTCAAGATTAGGGTTATCAATGCAAGACAGAGCAGAATGAGAGAAACTGTTCTGTTCTAAGTCGGCTTCAAATGAAAAGGTAATCCCTTTGAATTGGGTATCAATGGATTTTCTTTTCTCTGATGCTGGATCAGATATTCCACATACGCAGCTGCAAGCATGCACACTGTGTGACGCAGTACATTAATAATTTCTTATTTCATTTAGTTTCCCCTTTTGAAAGTGAGCTGATACTGTGGAAATCCAACAGTACAAATGTCTTTAAACCTTCCAGTACCTGCTGCCAGCTTCAAACAGCTCAGTAATCCTCCGGGCGCACAGTGCTGCCGCATTTCTGCTACAGGGAAAATGTGTGTGTCGGTTTCATGTGAAGTTGTCAAATGAGTTGATGAAACTACCATGATGCTCCTGCTAGTCAACATTTTAACAGAAGTGTTGTTACCATTAGAAGTCACAATTTTAACCCACACCATGAGCCCGAGCCTAAACCTGGTAAGCTCCGTGCTCATTACTGTACCCATGGCAATGAGGAGAATGGTGAGGGCCACCACAGCACACTGGGACCAGACCAGTCATAATTATAACAAGATGTCTGGGCTTTGATGTCATGTGCATGATGGAGATTTTTGTCAAACCCATCTGCAGCAGGGAGGTCCTGATGGGAACCAGAACCATAATGGTAAAAGCAAAGCTTTATTTATACACAGCACAAACTCTCTGTTTGCCTACACTGGTCCTCATCTTGCTACAGGTGTGTGTGTTTTGTGGTCATGTAATTATAACTTGCACTGTAACTGTACCTGCTTCTGTGGTGTAATTGTAAGTTGTTGAGACTGTGCTGGGTGGTTAATACTAACAGGTACTGCACTTCCTATAATTTCCTTTCAGTAGCAACAGTCCTAGGATTGTTATAGATTACTGGATGATTATTGTTATGTGCCATGACTGTCTACAGTTGTGTGAACCACCGTTGTTCGGTTCCTTTGTTTTCTTTACCTGTGTCTTTGTGAGATTTGCTGCCTCTTGAGAATGACTTTAAACCATTCTGTTCTGTTCTTCCTCCCACCAATTTTAGGGGCCATCAGCCCCTGCTGTGATGGGAAATGTTGCGTCCACACCCACAAGGGGAAAAAAACCGTGGCCTGACCCAAGCACTCACTGAAAATGAGTCTGTAGAGAAGAAGAGGATTTTCAGATGAACTCTTATTGCAGAGTTTGAAATGGGAGCGCATGTATAGTAGTACAGTCTATGAACAGTGTAAACCGATCACAGTTATCAATACACATGGCAAAACGTGGGTGACTAGATACCTATTAGAAGCTTTTGACACCTGTTGTCAGGAAGTCTTTTGCTAAGAGGAACCATGTGGAGCATTAATTTCATCCTGCAGAACTGGCCGCTTGTGGAGAGTTAACAGAGAGCGAACTTGACTGTCAGCAGAGCCGTGGCCAATTTGGCTGAACAGACAAAGTGCCATTTTGCAAAGTGTTGAAACACTGCAGCACTGAGCTTTTACCACCAAAGATGTACAAAATAAATTGAGAAGTGGGACCCCACAGATTACCACTTTCATTTTCTAGTGCTGTTTATCTCCAACGTTTCTGTCTCTCTGCTCATTACCAGCGCCTGCACTCTGGTAAATCTAAGCCACTCTTTTCTCTCCACGGGGCCACTGCTGCTACTCCTGCTGCCAGTGGTACGTTCCACACTCCTAGACTGGAAGAACTAGGGCAGGCAGCTCCTTAATTACTTCATTAATTTTAATCTGATCCAATTAATTACATTTTTTCAAACTCTCCCTGCTCCTCGTTCTAGTAGGTTGGAAGTTCCTGCGGATGGCGAGTGCCTCAGCGGGAGACCTTGCCTGTCCTCTGATGCATAAGAAAAGGCAGAGACAGAGAGAATCTCTGCTGCCCCTCCCCTCCTAAATCAATTATTTTTCTCCCCTGGCCAAACAAAGACCCCTTTCCCTTGTTATTCTGTAATTATTCAGCCTGCTGCTCTGTCCAATTTTGTGCCTTGACAGCACTTAAGTAGCCCCGATCGTGGCTTATGAGTTTAACCTCTGTGAACCCCAGCGGCCACTGCTGCTTCACAGCTCTGCTTTTTGTCAGATCACACATGGGAGGGGCCCTGCTGTGTGGGGAAAATATTTTAGGACAGAGATGGCTCGAAATGTGTTGCCTTAAGGCACGCTGCACCGTCGCACCGCTAAACTGCTGAGTTATTTGCTGTCATTTTCTAATCGGCCTTAAATGTATCGGCTATACAGGTAATTATCAGCCATGACAGTTCTGTTTGCATTCATCAGCTCGGCCTGCTGGTGAACGCTTTGAGCATATTGATACTGCTATGATGTTTTTTGGGTTATTAGTGTGCAAAAGGCCTTAGGTGGTGTTTAGTGGGTCTGTGTGTGTGATGGGGGACATGACTAGAACGAGTGCAACAACTCCTCTAAATGACAGAGTTTGCTGCAATAACTGCGGTGGATGAAGTGTATTCATGACGTGGTCAAAACATCACTTATATTAATAAATCATGGAGGACCCTTAGACGTGTGCGGTCATCTTCACCTAGAATGATCTGCACTCACCACACAGCTTCTACTGAGGGTTTAGTGCATGTCGCACTGCAAGAGATGGGTTTAATAGAATCCTGGCCACAGCCTGTGTATGACTGTGTTTGTG
The DNA here is from genome assembly GCF_001952655.1 of Monopterus albus. Lineage (NCBI taxonomy): Eukaryota > Metazoa > Chordata > Actinopteri > Synbranchiformes > Synbranchidae > Monopterus > Monopterus albus. Next base: position 909,933 of record NW_018128001.1, read on the forward strand.
TGATGAATGTGTGGGAAACAATGAAAACAGAAGAAGACCATGAGAGAAAGCATTGCTGAGGCGACCTGTCAAGGTGTACCCTGCCCCCCAAACTTTATTCAAAAATGCTGCATGCTGGTTTTGCTTCATATTGTATTCTGACATTCTCAGAGCAGGCACATTTGAATTTGGCCACACGTTGTCTCTGTAAATCAGAATGAGAATCAGCCTTATTGGATAGGAGTGTTGGACTGGTGGACATCTCACCATGAGATCTGGGACCACTGCTCTGGATTCAGGGTCAGACTTCTCCACGTTTCTCTCACGACTGTCAGCTTTCATCTCAGACAGACCAAAGGAGTTAGGAAATCGCCAGGCTACTACCTGCTGTGCCACTGTCGGCAGGCTGAAGCCTCAGGAGTATTATATTAACCAGGAAATCATTATGGGAACACTTTGCTCCCCCTACTCCCCCACTGACTTAACATGCACTTCAAAATGCCACCAAGAACTGTGACTGCACCACTGAGCTTCATTTACACCCTGAAGTTATTTTGTGAATAAACCTAAACTGTAACAATGTTGTACAAGATTAGGTGCTGAGTGAAAACTGGTGCAAAACAGTAAAGTTTAGAATTTAAATTCTTTACTGGGCTGTATTGGAGAACACAATAGCACTTCACGAAAGCTGTGCTCGGTCAGTTTGTGTGCATGTGCACCCTCCTTCCCTGCGCTGTGCTCAATCCCCGCGGTGAACACAGTGCACACCACGTCCCATCTGAAAGGCCTTTAAGTCTGTGTGTGTAATTTTATACAGGAGCTGGAGTCAGTTAATCCTAAAGTCACAGTGTTAGGATGAATTCCTATTTAAACTTTCTATTTTAATACACTTTTTCCTCTTGTTGTCTAATGGAAGCACATTGAGAATCGCTGTACTGGAGTCAAACTACTTGTGTATTCAACATACTGTTTGTGACCTCTGTTGTCCCTCACGACGCCTGGAAATGCTTTCCTGGGTTGATGTTGTTGATAGAAATGTAGTAAATGAGCCCACTGGAGATGAATTATAGCCTAGCATGTGCTATGGCGACATCAAATAGTGCAAATGACTTTACTTTGCATGCCGCTGTGATGTAGCGACGGCCCAGTCCGGTAGCTGATCTCTTCCCATGGCTTCTAACCTCTCTCCGTCATCTGTCATCACAAGAGCCTACGGCCCTTTCTGATAACTACCCACTGTCCTACTCAGTTACGAAGATAAGGAAACTGCAGTGCACCCTTCCTAATCAACCAACCCTGATTAGCAAAACATAGGAAGTAAATATTAAA
>NW_018128001.1:912169-924235 GCF_001952655.1 Monopterus albus
TAGAATTATATTTTATTATAAAATTATTAAAAGTAACTATCCCACCAAGAACATAAAAAACTAAAATGAACCTAAATACGAAGCTTTGAAGAAACGCGAGACCCTGAAAGACCTGTGATTAGTCAGCTTGGGCTGCTTGCAGCAGTTCATACAATATGATTACTCTGGGATTTCAGTTGGTGACTTGTACTCGAGTCACACTCGTCCTACATAATCAGACTAATTAGGCTCGACTCGGACTCGTCCCTACTGACTCCAGAGTTTTTTGATTTGATTTATTCTTTCAAGCATGTAAAGACAGTTGATATGACAACACACATTTTTACACACAATCCAATATCAATGTGCTTATACCTAGTACATGCTTGAATGGAGTAGGAAGAAGTTAGACTTATCCAGTCCTACCCCATGACATCATCTTACCATCATTGGTTTGCAAGCAGTAAATGATTCACTTCTACACCACACAAGTAATATACTAAAGAATTATTACAGAGTGTTAACATTCATACACCACACCCACAATGTTCCATCTAATTAATCATTAAACCTGTTCTTGCATATATCTTGATTGACACATACCTTTATATTTATGTTTAAACTCATCAATTCTATTACTATTTTTTATGTCTACACTTAAATTATTCCATAGTTTTACCCCACTTATGGAAATACAGAATCTTTTTTTGGTAGTACGTATAGCATGAATTTTTAAATTTAACTGACCCCTTAAATTGTATCCCCCTTCCCTTTCATTAAATAGTTTTTGAATTCCACCAGGTAATAAATTGTTCCTGGCTTTATACATAAACACTGAGTTGACCCAGACTTGTGATTATTGATTCGTCAGCAGTAAAAGGCACCAGACACTTCATCTTCAGTGCATCTTCTCTACTGCTGCATAGTTCCTCCTTGTGAAAACCTGGTGTCCACATTTCCCACAATGCATCAATGCACAGCTGAACATTTTTTCCAAACACCTGGAGGCACACTGACTTGTAAAATCAGCACTTCTAACTGCATTTGCAATCATTTCAAAGCAAACCTCCCACTGTCACTCAAAAAACAAATGAAAGATCATAAATTACTTTAAGAAATATAATTACATCAACATACAACCCATGAAAACTGCTGAGGTTTGATAGTTAACCATAAATCAGTTCTCCCGCCCATCCCAAGGACCAGCATCCTGCTAAATCATAAATCCAGCTTGAGGACCCAGTCTGGGTCAGAACTGCCCCCTGCTCCAGTGACAATCTCCCCTTAATGATGTCAGGTAGTTAGCATGAATTAGTGCCATCAGGAACGCCCGGGTCATTATTCCGCCACATAACTTTTATGAAGTGAGTGAGTAAACTACCTCTTGTTTAACAAAGTGCAACTAAACATAGCCTAACAGAGGCACTAAATTACTGAGACAAGCACACACACATTCCAAACAGGCTGGTATCACAGAAGACCTGGCAGCAGAAGAGCTGGCAAAGAAGGGAAGAAAGCAGGTGATGTGTTTGACTGGCTGTGTCCAGGTTAGATGAGGACCAACATTTAAGAGTGGCCAAGATAAGGAGCAGAGGCAGAGCGGAAGCAAGAAATTAAAAAACTGGGCGCACATGATGTGCACTAACTACTCAGATATTTTACTGAAGACAACACTATAATCAGAGAACTATTTTAGATGAGATGAATTCTATTACTGTGCAAGTTTAGAAAAAAAGTAGGTTAAATTTGGGCGACCCAAACTACTTGGTGAAGATTATGGAACGCTGACATGCTGCATGGCTAACCTGGTCAGGGTCACAGGGTCACGTCAAACCTTATCAATAGCCCAACCACCGTCCAATCAGATCAGTGGCAGCACCAAGCGATCGTTTCTACGGGATCCTGACAGGGACAAAAGAGTTCACACAAAAGTGGCAAACAATAAAAAGCAGTCAGTCAAATGATTTTGCTGTTCCAGACTTTCTATGGGCCGCTCCAGTTTAACAAACAGAGAGAGAGTTTGTCACTAAATAACGACATCATGCTGATTAAAGCTGCATTTTAACTGCACAAAGATTCTTCTAGTCTTATTGTGTCAGTGCAGATCAGAATAACATGAGGAGACAGTGATGAGTGGAAATAAACACTAAGCCCTCTGTTGTCTTTTATTAGAACATAATCCAGACAATGATAAATACGTAAACATTTCCAGTGATCATCCCTGAACATGTGAGTCAAACTGGCCTCATCAGGGATTACAGAGCTGACTCTGTCCTCTCTGTGTGACACATTCACTTGCTGGTTCATCAGTAAGACCCATACAATGACGTCTGCATGTATTAACAGCCCTGGCCTTACTTCACTAGGCTGGAATTATTTCTACTGCTTCTTTTTCTGTTCTACTTATGGGATCACATTGTTACAGCTCACCCAGAGGAATATGGCTTTTTTATCACATCTCCCCACAGGCCTCACAGTTTCATCTCATGTTATATTAAAATCACTCCATTCATGTTTCTGTGGATGTTGTTTCTAATTAATAACTGCACATTTCTCACAGGAACACACTGGTATCTGGAGGGGAACCCAGATTTAACGGAGCCACCTCTGGTAGAGGTGAATTAACCCAGTCGCAGGCCTCTGGGCTTGGTCTGCCTGCTGGCCCTTTGTGGTCCAGGCCCCAGAGCTCCCTCAGTGGCCACATCCGATTATTATTCATTCTCCTGCAGCATGAAACGGCATCTTCTCCTACCGTGCACGCTGCCAGCACACAGCGCAGAGCACAGTCGAAGTGGCTCGGATTTGAACATGGAGATGAGTTCGATATAACCCAGTGCCACCAAAGTCCAGCTGTTCGTAGGAGTGCTGGAGACGCGTCTGTGCCATTTGAGTCCTCACTGGTGAACTTCTTCCTTCTCCTGCTGCTTCTTTCAATGTTTTGCTATAGATATTTACTCTGACATCATAACTTACTAGCAACCACATTTCTTAGCTGAAATACGGCGTAGGATGATGACTGATGTGACATTAATGTGTCCCAAAGGCACAGAGAACATGTAAAGGTGCTGCTCCAAAACTATGGGACAAACTGCCCTTTCATATTCGACAGGCTCCGTCCGCAGCTGATTTTAAATCTCGCTTAAAGATTATTATGCTTTGGCCCATGACCTTTAGTCTTCTTCACCTACTTTATAATGTCCTGATTTTTTTAAATGTTTTTATGTTGTAACTGTTGCGGTTGACCTTTAACTACGCACGGCGGCACTTTGGTCAACAAATGTTGTTTTTAAACGTGCTTTATAAATAAACCGACACTGAACTCAGTTTTAAACCACATTTAGTCCAGTTTTTAGATGTGCTTTCAGTGGCACCACAATCACTCTCATATATATTCACATAATCTCTAACATGGCCAATAACTCTGATAGGAATGTCCCATCGGTGCAATCTAACACAACATGTGACATGAGCCTCGAGTCTGTGTTGTGAATCTAAAGACTCACACAGATGTTCGACTTTGTGCAGGAGGTGTGTCAGAGCAGGGAACTGGCGTCTTCATGTCCACAGAGTCACGGCGTTACAAAGACAGAATATGATCAACTATGGGAACTATTTGGCTTTAAAGAACCATCGTCCTCACACTGATGATCGATCAATCAAAAAGCATTAAAGTAACAGCAGGCTTCGGGTAACAAACTACCAGGACTCTGATCATCTCCTCCTGATGTAGGCTTCTGCAGATTCATGCACTTTGAAATGGACTGTGTGAGGAAATGAAAGGCTGTGTGAGGCAGGAGGAGAAACTGGTGTGTTGAAGAGCTACAGCAGCAGGTTAGCTTGACACAGCAACCACAGTAACTGACTCACAGTTAAAGTCATTTTTAAAACAAAGTCAGAGATTCCCAAAGTTTCAGTTTCCACTAAACCTGCTTCCTGTACTACACCCTGGACCTATCCAGGGCTGCACGCCTGCTACAGAAAACTGTGCAGAAGTAAACATGCTACTTACAACCAAGTGGGGGATACAGTCTGCGGATTCTGGCAAACTGTGTCATTTATTACAGATGTTTGTGAAAAGGGGGGCAAAAGGAGACAGGTGTCGGGCAGACTGCGAGGAGCAGAAAGGAGCAAATGGCAGAACAACACCCATGAGAATAAGATTTTATGGGATTGTCCTTGTGTTTATCACTACAGTCAATGGGCTGGAAGCCAACAGAGAAAACCTGATCTCTCAGTAAAGCAGACAAACCCAAACGGTCTCCATAGATGCACACCTGGTGTTATAACAAAACACCAAAGCTTTGGAAACTGCTGCTTTGTTATCAGTCTATCTGAACATCACTGAAATGTGCTGCCGGAGTATCCTGTAAAAGTTCAATAAACAGTACAATATAACTGTCACTGATTCTAGACCGAGCCTGCAGAACTAACCAGACCGACCCAGGAACAATGAAACGAGGGTCAGGTGTCAGCCACAGTTACCTTCACTATTAGTCGTTAGCCTTCTCATTTGCAGACTCCCCTCTGAGATAGGCCGGCTCCGACGGGCTCCACCAGCTCCACATACGCTTATAGAGCTGACGAGTAACACATTTCCAATAACAGCCAAGGGGAGCTGTTGCAGGGCAGGAGACAGTTATGCAGACACACACTCACCAGGCACTTTGCTCATTTAACAGCTACAGTGTGCTGCAACAGTGATTGCATCTCACTTACTTTCCCAAGCCTGATTTCCCAGACCTGTTAAGGGATTTAAACTGGCAGCCATCTGGTAACAAGACCAGCTTTCTCACAATTAACCCCAAATGCAGAGTGATATGCATAGCAAACAGCAGCTGCAGCCACCTGTTCCACTTACAGACCTGCTCGCTTCTCTTCCACCGCTGGAGTAACAAGCAGAGAAACTAACTTTAGGAACAGAAACCTTGTGTTTGTGCTGAGCGAACAGAACGCTCCCACCGCTTCTGCCCTTGCGGTTCCGTCACGTTCCATTTCCCTTTTTATTCAATCACCGTGCCAACCCACCAGTCAGTCAGCCTCTCTCCTCGTCAATAACAGGTAATAAATACGTCAGATTGCAGGTAGTCCAGGGATTTCTGCATTCCTTCACAAACCATCGCTGACATTTTTAATGATATTCATGCAGTTATTGGGAGAAAATATTAAATAAACACAGACAAGGAACTGTGTGTGGGAGAGCAATTATGCATTTCAAATTGTCCTCGGTGCAAAGTAATAAGTGTATCCGACACCTTGAGGAGGAAAATGATTGCTTCTGTTCGCGTGGGTAATATCTTCCATGTCGACCACGTTGCGGGGAAATAATTACAAAAAACTATCTTCTTCCACACCCAATTGCTTCCTACGCGTTGCCCTTGTTGAGTGAGTGTGTGTCAGTGTGTCTTTACGTTTGAGAGCAAGTGATGCAGAGCACAATATTGTGATAGAGAAGAAGAGATGAAAGAAAGAAGGACAGAAAAAGATGCTGTATTAGCTTGTCTGAACCATTTAGTTGGATGGTTTTGTCCAAACCATAATGTGTGCATTCTTGTTTTAGTGTTAGAGTCTGGTCAGCCATTGTTTTCTTTAACCAAACCCAGTGAAAACGTCACTTCTTCTGCACCACCAAAGTTTCTAATGTGCTTACACTTATTCTCAGAAGCAATGTTAACATATTATTGTACAAGGGTAGCTAACAGCAGCATGGAAACAGTGTGCCCTTCTTGGTTCAGGCTTGAGTTCTGTTGGGGGTAGTGCTGCCTACACCAATCACAGACCCAGAGCCTATGAGAATCTGTTGTGTTTAACCAGGCTGCACAGGCGGGGTGTTGTAATATGACATTTTCTGTAGTGGACTTCTAAAATCTAACATCAGTTCAAGGCCATGTTTATAAGCAACTCTCATAAAATCAGGAAACGGCACAAAGTATCATGTCGATAAAACGAGGTTTTGGTGAGATGTTAACGAGGCTCTCAGGTCTCCGGCATTGCTAACACAACACTGGAGTTAGCTAAGCAATTGCACTGAAAGAACAGGACTAGACCGTGCATTATATGGGTCAGGTGCCACTTTGGAAAACAACAATGAAGTGCAATAATGTACAATATTATTACGGCTAATTTTGTATTTAGTTCTGCTTTATTGCATCTTTTGTATTAAAGTCATCAATCATACAAGGGCCGAGCTCTTTTTGAAGGTTAGCTGCATATGCTCGGGTGCTCGGGACGTTTCTTGTCATTTCTCATTAACACCCACCCACCGTGTGCTGGGAGTTGTGTAACAGCAGTTTAAGTGGGGTTGAATCTTTTACAAAGTGTGTGAGTGAGTGTGTGTGCATGTAGTTGGGCAGTGTGTGCCACTGTACCACCCAGGTGGACATTTAAAACATGGTACGCAGCTGGAAGTTAAGCAACTCGCTCAGGGGCCCCTCAATCAATATCTTTATTTATCAGTATTATTACGGCCACACAGAGCAGGTCGAGCTCAGTTAACAGCAAAAGGTAACAGAGTGTGCACTGTTTTAAACACAGTCTGCTTGCACTGCCATTAGTGAAGACAGGCACGACACTATCTATTGTTTCAACTTGATATTCCCTCCGTCTTCATAAAAACTGAACATTAGTGTTAGCAAAACAACATTCTTGCTGATGCCACCTTTTCTTAAGGTGGTACCTGATGGGGACATCTCCATCTGTCAGGGAGATATACCGGAAAAAAAACATGTAAACCCTCCAGAACGGGATGAGCAGGCTGACACAAAGGAGAAAGGAGGAGTTCTGCATGTGTCTTCCTGCGATGCTTAATTAGAATGAGCCGGCTGGTTAATTGTTTGGCTGATACGGGCAGAGGAGGAGGAGGAGGAGGAGGAAGAAGAAGTGGAGGAGGAGGGGGCACTTGATTCATGACAGGGAGCTGCAAGTTTGAAGGGTGTCGACAGATAAGACTGCAAGGGTAATTAACAGAAAGAGAGAGGGATGATGAGAGAAGGGAGAGAAAACTGCCACGCAGAATAAATGCCATAAAACTGTCCTAGGATCCGATAATGGCTTCAAAAAGAAAGGCAAAAATGGAGAGCTGGTGTGGAAGGAGGAAGATAAAGAAAGAAAGTGAGCGAGAGCAGGAGAGGGGGCAATGATTAAGGGCATAATTCCATTTTATTACACAGTGGTGATTCAGCCCCGGATGCCAACTGGGCAGGAGCAATGCTGAATCCACGGACAATTAACTTTTACAAAGAACCCCCAATACAAGGTTTGATTCTTCTCAAGGTCAACAAATGTCACATAGAAGAGGGAGCACAAACAGTCCCACAGCCACACCAAGCAGCTTGCTCGGCACATTCCTATCAGGAAGAAAGAGAAGGCTGGTGGAGCGGCGCAGACGTAGAACGGCCTTGGAGCTGAAGCTGGTTTATTGTTTGTTCTGAGCAGGCAGGCAGCGGCCCAGACTTGGTGTGGTCATCTCCATACTCACATTTTAGCGCTGAAGCACAGCTAAAAAGTGAAATCCTGCGCTTTGTCAAAACCTGTTCTTTGACACGTCAGTACACATTATTCGTACATGGTAGGGCTGGACGATATATACACTCATCACAATATAAAATCACAAACTTCAACAAACTGTCGATAAGGGACATCACTTGACAGCCTTTTAATCCAGCCCTTCTCCAAGCAAGTAGAGAGTACTGGAAACCTTTATCAAGGACAAGCCTTCCCTAGATACCAGAAGACACCCCTCCTAAGGAGTCACAGCAACCTTTCCAACTGACGAGGTTAAAGGGAGATGACAAAGACATGGTCACAGATACTGGGAAAAAAAATCCAAAACAAAAGGACAGCCTTATCAAAATGGTCGGCACTTACAAAACAAGCGGAGAGCATCTTTTCTTTTCGGACAGAGCTGGTTGCCTGTCCCCAGGGGCAGCACATGTGGAGAGGTAGGGCCACCAGCACACTGTCTATTGTCTCTGGCCTATGTGTTTATCTTTGACCCTTACTTGCTTAGTTCACAGAGACCTATGGGATGGGGTCTGGCCTTGAACACAAAGGGGGGTTCAGGGGACTGCACATTCCACAGCCATGGTCAACACGGCGGTGCTGTTTGTGCCAACTGTTATCACTGCAGCCTTCAGTCTTGTCTCTGTATACAGTGCAAACTTCAGACTGGCCAACCTGGAACTTGTCATCATTGTGGGCTTTGCCTTTATCAGTGTTCCCTTGACTGTCTTTCCCATGGGGATGCAAGTCTTTGACCTAAAACCCAATATCATGAGCATTCTCTCTTCCTCTAAATCTCTTTTTTCCTTTTGTTATTTTCCAATGACAATTGAAACTAATCTCTGTCTTTTTCACTCCCTCTTGTGGCAATCAATCAATCGACCCCTCCTCTTCTAACCAATCACCTCTTTATTCCTTTCCCACCTTGGGGGCCAGTTGTCTGTCTGTGAGTTTGAGAATCCAGGTCTTCTCAGCAGAACAGGCCAGGTTTGGGTTTGTGTGCTACACAGACAGAGCTGGTGCCAACAGACAACACGAGAACAAATGGGAGCACGTAGCATGTGCTGGAAGGAAACTGTGGGAAACCAAGGGCTTTTCAGGTTACGGTGTAGCAGTCCAAGTTAAGAGCTGTCCAGTACTCTGTGTGAGCGTGCCTATGGCTTATGTGTGTCCCTGTGCAGGCACACGTGTCCACGTGTATTTTAAAACAACAAGGCTGTGTCTGAATGAACCTGGTCACAGGAGCAGGAACTCTGGCATGTGCTGGAAGAATGAGCCAGCAGCTGTCTCAGAACAACTGTCCATGATGACCAGATCAAACTGGCTCTCGCATACGTCAGGAGGTTTGGATGAATGCCGGCAGGGTGGGACACTGTAGCCGTTTCACAAACCATCTACTTCAGTGAACAGATCTGTCATTTTCAAATCATCAGGGACAAGGTGTGGGGCTTATCTTCAAAATCCTGAATCATACTGAAAGAAACTGAAACAGAAACCAAACAAGATTTTCTCATTTTAAACTAGAGAAGCACTGATGTAGTATGATTATCCATAGGTGAAAACCAGAATGTTGTATGTGTAGCAACTTTCTCTGTCATTAGATCCTTGACCTCAGATTTTCAGTGCTTAGTCAGGGTGGGGCAGACATTACATGCACTTGGGTTCAGTGCAACCGTCGCAGTTTAAGCCTTATATGAATCCACAGTTGTTACTGTTGGAACATAACTCAGCATTATGACATGGTAACTTCATGATTCAGGCACAAAGGTGAGGCAGAGACATCAGCTAGAAAGATCACAGTCTGAGAAAAATAAGTACTTTCTTATGATCAGGGGCTTAAACACAACTGCTTCATTAAGGTTAGAAGACATTCGTCACCATGGTTACAGTAGTGGTGGTTAAGGACATGGGGGAGGCTTAAGAACAAAACACAATGCTAACTTCCCCCTATCATAACTCTTAGACAGAGTAAACACACGGTGTTCTGGCAGTTGGGAGACCCACACAGTGGATCCAGTCAGTGCTGATGTGTTACTCTTGTGCTGCTGGAACTGGGATCTGATAATTCATGTACTGGTGGGTTAATGTTTGTGTGGGAATGGATGCAGGCTTAGTGAAAAGACAAAGATTACTGTCTCTGCTCTCTGAGTGGAAGAACAATGAGTGGAAACTTACCCGTCATTTTACTGTAAAGAGGGATGCGTAACACAAATAACAGAGATGGGTTCACTGCACAGTACAGTGCTTAAAGGCTGGCAACAGAGACAGTTAGGGATGAATGATTAATCTGGAATGTATATGTGCGTTCCTTCTGTTAACTGAGTCAGCAGTTAATGAGCCAGACAGAAGCAGCCCCACTGCTGTCGCCTTCTTCTCTTCATGCCGACCTGAACAGAGATGAGTCATCACACTGAGTTTTGATTCTTCAGCAACTGTCAAATGCAGAGGAAGACCTTTCATGTCAGACCCTGACTGGGTCCCTCTTCCTGGAACAAAGTTTATTCTCTTCACTTTGGGACCTTCAGAAAGTCTCAGCGTGACACAGTGTCACTGTTGTCAAATTTGTGTGAAATGCCATTTTATAAATTTTGCTGCTGAAGGAAGAGAAAAGAAAGAGGAGGATGAAAGGAGAATAAACATCACACACAAAGTGAGGGAGGGCAAAACAAATAAGAAAGACACAGCAGCAGGTTAGTCACTGGGTCATTCTGCAGAACAGTCTGTAGTTGTAATGACAACATCTCCTAAACTATTCTTGTCACGTGTGCATAGCAACTATGGAGTGGTTAAGGCCAGGGAACGATTCTAGTAACGGCAGGTTAGGTACCAAAACTCCTGCTACAGGTCAGGGAAAGCTCGTGGTTACAGTTGAATTAGGACAACTGCAGATCTGCAGTGAGACACAAACTCTGATCTCACACATGAAAGACAAACGCCCCCACCACCACCATACCCTCACCTTCTATACCACCACCCTCCACACAGGGCACACTACCTGGACGCTGTCACATGACCTCTAAGAATCATCAGTACAGACTTCATGGATGTACAGTAGGATGCACACAGTGAAATCTACTCCCACATCACTGACTCCCTTGGATGAAGGAGTAAACTATGAACATTGAACCTGGGAAAAGGGAAGGCGGGAGAAAAGAAGCTGACTGTGGAGGCTGGGGCTTATGTCTGAGGGTAGGGCTGAGTGATGTGAAGTGATTTGGAGAATGAGGCGGCCTGTAAAGGCTTCTTCTCCACAACTTAAATTTATTCTCTCTGGGTTCTCCCTCATTGAGCACAGCATTACAGAGAAGTAATCTTTCCTCCTCACTGTGCCGGTGTCTTACTTCAGAGCCCAGTCCTCCCATTCCCTCATCTCCTGTCTTTCCCTTTTGCCTTGTACGACCACATTTCTGCTTTGTTCAGTTAGTTTGGCTTTCTTATTACACCTATTAAAGTGTGTTTTGAGCAATATGTGTAGCCTTTGACACTTCTATAAAATAAAAATCAGAGAATTATTTTTAAGGTTTTGTTTGCTGTAAAATAAGATAACACAGCAATAAACTATTTTGCATCAGAGGTGTTAAAATGCTTAAGGAAATCAGATTTTTGCAAATGTGTGTGTCCAATAAAATGCACATCAAGAAGTTGGGAGAAAAAGGAAGACAAAAAAAAAGCACTCATCTCCCATAGAAAATGAACAGTTCAAATTCACTGTGCTGTCCCACTGCAGGTGTGCACTGCTAAACCGTGACCATCATCAGCCGCCTCTCCCTGATATTTGGGTGCAAACTGTTACTGTATGTGCAAATGTAAAGGAACAGAAGGAGAGGACTCACTGAGTCACTTCACTGCTCAGACCACAGAGCTCTTCTTCTTCAGAGTAATCACTCTCATCCACTCGCTCTCAGTTTTATCTGTTCTCTCCCTGAAAGCCCAGCACATCGCCCCCGCTCGCCCTCCTCACCTCTCTCTTTCTCCAAATCCCCCTGTATCCCAGGTAGGTAAGTAGAGCTCTGTTGTGGGCCTAATGAGCCGAGGAAGGGGTCCTGCTGGAGAGGACCAGTGTGATCACTGCTGCCTCTGTTCCCATTTAGGGCCAGGTTTCATTTCACAGGACACAGAGAGAAAGACAGAAGGAAAATGGGAGAAATAGACAGAGATAATAGAGCTAAAGAAAACAGAGAGGGAGCAAGTTCAACAATGGCAAAGTAATATCATCCACCTGCTGCCTTGCTCATCTGTTTCTCTTCTGTCTCTCCCTTCATCACCCATAACTCCATCATCATGTATCCCCACGTCTCCCTCACCAACCCCACCACAGTCACCATATCTCTGTTTTCTTATGTGGCTCTTCAGGATTGGACAAGCTTCATTACCTCCTCTTTGATGTATTTCTTCCTCCCCCCCATTTCCCCAGCCACTTTCAGCTCTCACGTTCGTGCCTCTGAAACTGTCTTCATCTGGGAGCTCTGTTGTTTTTGAAGTTTTTATCTCATTTGCTCTATTGTGGGGTTGCACAGCAAATGATGTGAGTGTGATTTAGAGCCCTGTATGATCTCAGTCTAACAGGGAGACGCCTTGCATCAAACCAAG
>NW_018128001.1:924251-930278 GCF_001952655.1 Monopterus albus
AGGAATGAGTTACATCATGTGACGAGCTGTAGCGAGGAAGAGAAGACTGATTCAAAAACAAATCCAACATGTGTGACACTGTCAGAGATGTTCTGTGTCCTGCAACTACGTTTCAAATGCTGCGCTGCCTGCCCTGTACACCTCGCACTGAATAGCACTGAATAGCAGTAAGGCAGAAATAAATCACTTTGTGGTTATCGGTTAACGCAGCTTAGTGAGGAGAAGGGAGCACTTGGTTTGATGCTCACTGCTAATGCAAACATGGCAGAATCATTGACACGTGAAACTGAGATCACACAGGAATCTAAATCATGCTCACAAAATGATTTATCATTTTCATTACAGGCACCGTGTGTAAACACACAGCTGACTGCATGTGTGGGGGGAGCAGCCCCTCCCTCCTCTAAACAGAGGCCAACAGAGAGCAAATACAGTAGATAGACAAAGCAGGGCGATCAGCATCAACCCCAGAGGCTACACTCGGTGATGGTTAAGGCAAGTACGGGGTGTACTGCAGCATTAGTGGCCTCACCCCCATACTAGCCATGCTAAGCAGACACAGCACCACCAACCTAAGATGCAAAAAATATCACTGAGCCTGGGTATCAACACAGTGCGGCCACACTGAGGCTTTTGTTTATTTCATGAGTGCATTAGGAGTACAGCTCTGAGAGCAGCCTCTATGTGCAGGTCATTATGAAACGAGATGGCCAGGGGCGCTTTCTTAATGATCTTACATCAGCACTTCCGATCTTGATAAATGCAAGCCATTATTATCCCACGAGTCATGGTTACAAAGTTGTTACTATAATAAAGTGCAAGCAGTCTCTTATATTTCTGCATCAACAACTTACAGGAGGCAGCTGGACACTGATCACAATCTGTATATTGATTTTTTTTTTGCCCAGGTTGTGTTGTGGAAAATTGATTACACCAACATAAACATGTCATTCATGGCTACAGTGATATCATGCATGTTGTAGAATACATAAAACAAATGCATCAATGAGAGCTAACTACTCTCAGTGGTGCTTGTGCTGATGTCTTTTAGATGATGCACTCAAATACACCATCAGAGGGAGATGCCTTCGCACTGACACGACGGTGCAGTAATCAGTTTGGGGCCTTATAGGAGCACTTCACCAGACCTTCTCAGGGATCTTCTCATTCACTAGAGTTTCCTCTGGAGTTTCCAGTGTTGCTGTTGGTGCATGCATTTGCATCATGCACACTGATTTCTTGTACACTGACTACCCAAAAAGTACACTATACCAATAGGACATACTGCAAACAGAGAGACTTTAGGCTAAGAAGCTACTTTAGGATAAGGTGAAACAGGGACTGTGTTCAAGTACAAACCTAAAGGAAAACATTTAATAGAATCGTGACAGACCTTTAAAGTTACACAAAACAATGTGGTGAAGAAAAATCAACAGGGTTCTCATTTTAGACATTTTGTGTCTTTTTGTGATAAGAAAGAATGAAACGTGAACGAGGCTGATGAGGTGTCAAAAGTCTCACAGCTTTCTGTGTCAACAGGCTAATCTGGACAAAAGCAGGCTGCAGTTAAAGCTTCCCTCTCAAACAAAAAGTATACAGGACTCTAAATACAATCTCATGTAACTTGAGCAGGTACAAAACATCTGACCTGCATGTGTGAGTGAATATCTGAATATGTATTGCAGCTTGAAGTTATCCAGAATACACAGCAAGTCTTGCTTCACAGTATTTTCACAGGTGAGTCAGTTAATAATACATTTGGCTGTAACTACTGAATAATGCTGAATAATTGCAGTGCAGTGATTAAGTGTCTGAGTGTGATTTACATTTATTGGCAGGTGTTTAAATGAGTAATCTGTGCTAGCAGTGATGCAGACTCTTGTTATTTTTTCAGGGCTCGATTATGTTCTAATTACTCCGGCAACTCGACATAGTTTAAATAGGCTTTGAATAAAATAAAAACAGCAGCAGCTGCACAGGGATTCAAAGATGTTGGCCAGTATCAAATACTGGCTGTCTGGTGGCAAACGGTGGTTCTATATCCAAACTGTGGTATGCAACCCTTTATTCTATCTTCTATTTGTACTTCATTTTGATCAGTTTATAGCAATGTCTCACCTTTGGCAGCAGAGATGTGCGTAGCCTGTGTCAGTTTCTGATCAGAGACAAACGCTTTAGCAATCTAATGTGATTCAACCTATAGAAAATCACAAAGTCCAGGGCTGAGGAAACTTTCTAACTATCCGTCTAGGTGTGACAGAACAGTGCATTATTTTCATTAACAAAAGCCTGGTTTGCATAAGGACTGGTGGGGGAGAACATAATTTTATAAATTACAACACATTCCTCTGTAAGAGACATCAGTGAAGACCTATAGGGTGAGTGGGACAGTGTAAACTGAAAATGCAGAAGCACTAACACTACACAATACATCAGAACAAACCTTCTCCAAACAAGAGTGCTGCTGGCAGCTTGTCTTTGCATTGAGGCAGGTAGGATTGTGTTTTTGTGTTGTTTCTAATGTGAATTATTTGTTGGAAATATACACCGAATATCGGCCTGGTCCTCAACAACTCAGAGGCTACTGCATTATTTAGATTATTGCTATTGATTTTGTTTCTTATTTATGGATAAACAATATGTTCATTTTTACAAACTTAACCAGAGGACTAAGATACAGCATGTGACCTACTTTGAAATCGATTTTGTATTTATGAATAAAACCAGACTCCTTTCAGGTCTGGACACCATTTAGAAAACAAAATAGAGACTGTCATTGGAAAATTTCTTGTCTTCAGTAACAGCTTGATAAAGAGGTTTATTACTGAAAACACATTTGTATACCAGGTAGGACTCTAAGGAGGAACTGTGAAAGCAAAGGAAGAATGGTTGAGAGGGAGGATTTGGGGATATTGGAATACCTAATATAATGAAAAGCCACTTTGCCTTTTGTTTGCCTTGGATGAGAGAGGACAAAGCTAGCCACAAGTGGGGCTTAACATTCCATTTGGCTGAAGGACAGGAAGGCAGCTTGCATGAAGGAAAAGGCCACACTGTGGATCTTTGGACACACCAAATGGGATATATTGGGTTTCTGAGGCCACTAGGAATGCATGGGAACAAGACTGGTGAGGAGAGTGGGGGGTACATTGGGACTGGGGGGCAGGATGCTGAGTTGCTGAAGGAAAAGAAAGAGGATAGCCACTTTTACTTAGCCCCTTTAGTGCTGACAAAACCTCAGGAGGCAGCAAATAAGACTTTAAACTGAGCAACAAAGTGTATAGGGACATGACAAAATTATTAGTTATGTAATTTCAAGCAACAATAACCACTGCAAACACTACAGCACATGGGAGTCATAACACGTTGTCAACACCCAACTCATTAGGTAGTTATGACCATCATCGGACTGTCTGTGGAAACAAATGTCAGTTCCTCGAGGGGGAGTTCACATCAGCTGTCCAATCTGGGTGAGAAAATTACAAGTACAGAAGGAAGTCTTTTGATCATTAGAATAACACAGTGTGCTGGCATTTTCCATTCAACATTGTGTTATCCTAATATATTTCTTTATCTGAGGTCAAGTCCTTTCATTTCATTAGCTTATAGTAAAATATCCAATTAACCTGTGCGGCTTTGCAACCCCTATCTGATTTCCTTTGTACTGTTCCTGGTCACAGCTGTCAGTGTTTTTGCTTTTCTTGCTGTGTCTCAAATCACAAGTCTTTAGATTCTGCAGTCATATCTCAGATAAGTCAAGTCTCACAGTCAAGTCCAAACCAGAGATTTAAGACAAGTCCAAGTCAGTCCCTGACCCTGTCTCTTGCAATTCCTATTTATCTAATAATTTGCAATGATGTTTTGAGCGAAGCATAATGTTGCCAGGATTAAGATTTTTTTTTATCATCACAATGAGGTAATGTTCACTTACAATGTATTCCGTTTGTTTTCTGCCAGAATGTCAGAGTCTACATTACAACATCCACACATAGCAACACTCAGCACCTGGCCAAGGTTCAGGAAGTATCAGGATTTGGTCAGCCGGACATGTTTGATATCTATCCAAAACCATGATCATCATGATTATCCTCAGCCTTTTGTTGTCTGCACCCAACCACCTGAAGGACTCGGGGCAGGACCCTGGTCTCCAAGTCCTGAACACCAACCATGCAGCCCAACCACCTGGTACAGAACAAACATAAAGTGCTCCATTCACTTGAACAAGTGCTGCTTGGGAGCATTATCCTGACACTTCACAACCTAAGGTTTGTAGGGAACTAGGTCGTCCTGATGCCATTTCTGGATGATCCAGTCCCTGTAGGACTGGTGGTTCAATCTCCTGCTCCTCCTGTCCACATGTTCAAGTGTTCTTAAGCAAGACAGCACAAACTGCTCCCAGTACGAGCACTGGAAATGAAAGCACGTCTTGTGTGTGGTGTCCTTGTGTTCTCCATGACCTCGAATTGTCAAACAACAGAAATTAAACAAACTATGTTAAAACACTGACCTAAACAGTCCAGCAACTGAAACTTGAAAGATGTTACTGCTCACTATCTTCAGTTTTAAAAGGACTAGCAACAAAGAAGAGGAGACAAACACGCAGCACATTGCCTGGCTTCCTGATCCACCTCTGGACAACTTGTGATCATTCAAAGTCTTCTTTCATCCTAGAACTTGTTAGAAAAAGTCAAATCAATCGCTTCATAAATTAGAAAACCACTAATGATGCTGTGTAGCCTGTGCAGCGTGGCTTATGTAGGCCAAACAAAGAGACCTTTGAAGTTACACAATGCAGAACACAAGGCAGCCATTCAGCATGAGAAGCAGCACTATTTGAAAGCTAACAGATCACAGACTTTTTATCTGGCACCACATTTATAGACGTGTCTTATTTACCAGCTTGATATTGTTGCATTATTTGGTTTTAACTGTTCTGCCTTTATTGTTCTTCACTGTTTTGACATGTATGCAATCAGAGTTAAATAATATTCATAGTTTATAGTACTTTATTATATGTATATTGTAGTCAAACATTTTTTTATCATGTGCTACATAATCATCCATAGTATTTATACTTTTATAAATGGGGATATTAAATTGTTGAACCTGTATGCACGCTAAGCATCGGTCCTTCAGCAAATCTGCTCTAGATTACAGCCATTAGCATGTGTATAGGGACATGGATACACACTATACTGAATAATGAATTAGCAAGGTTTTGTGTCCCCTGGAAGCTTTGATGTGACTTGTTTTGTTCTGAATGGGCTGACAAACATGCTAGTGCCAAAACCTCAGTTTATGGATTAAAGTCTGACTGCACAACAGTCAAAGTGCTCCTGCTTTCTGCAGGTTTTTTACTTGTTCACTGCTTATAGCTGTTAGAAAGAAAATGTGTTGCTGTGGATGAACATCTCGTATATTAATGTCATGCCTCTTCACTTTAAACATTTATTTGATACTCCTGCAGTTTAAATGTCTTTAGATATTTGTTCGCTGTCTTGTGTAGCTTGACGTTATTTAGGAAACTGCATGTGTGTGTGTACAAGAGAGAGAGAGAGAGAGAGACAAAAAGTGAATGCAAAGCCAGTGCAGCCTGCTGCGGCTCCCATCACAGCCACAGAGCCTGATTAATGGACCTCAGCTTTTTCTGTTAAGGCTGTGGAATGTGCTCCCATTTCTCACATGTAAACACAAATGCACATGCACACCCACAACCTTTTAGTACACACCTCTCTTGTCAAGCTCCACCCACGCTGGCAGCTCTAGTCTAATTGGTCCATCATCCCTCTGCGGCTTTTGGCTAGATGTCTGTATTACACTGACACACACACACACACACACTGTGATAGCCAGGAAAGACCGCAGGTGTCCTTTTAGGTGAACCATGACCTATTATTTTAGTGAGAAGAGAGAGAGGGAATTAAGGTATAAAAACAGAGACAAAAGATAAGAGAGTGAGAAACATGGGAAACCAGAGCAAGAAAGAAAAAGCCTGCTTCCCATTGACTTACTGGGCTTTCCTGGAAT
>NW_018128001.1:930341-956304 GCF_001952655.1 Monopterus albus
CCAGGGTGAATACCGATGAATGAAGGATGGATTAGTATTGCACATGTAAATCTTTTAGAAAACCTCCCGGAACATCTCTCCTCTTATCTGAACCGCAGGAGGATTACTCTCCTGCCAGCACTCTGCACTCCATGCTCTCTGTGCCTCGGCCTTTATGCCTGGTTGACACGATCATGTGAACGCAGACAGGGACTGAGAAACGGTTATGTTTACAGCGCAGTCAGGCAGAATGAGCAAAGAAAAGGAGAGAGAAGGAAAAGAGATATGTGTGTTGATAAATGTTGTCCAATATGAAGTTTTTGCTGTGCCCTTGCAGCTCTGCTACAAGGGCACAGCAAACATAGAAGCAAACACAAAGAAGCAAACATAGAGCTATTCTGCCTCTCTGGAGGAATCACTCAAGAGGTGCACAGTGTGGGGTGGAACCAGGAGGGGATGCCCCGCATTGATCAGCTCAGTGCAACATGAATACAAATGGAGGATTAATGGCTTAGCTTAAGGCATGTGAATCTCTGTGGAACATTCTCTCCACTCCCAGTTATTAGTCTACATGTTAACATGGCAGTGCTGGATCAGAGATCCAATCAGGATTTCATGTCACCTCAGAGACACAGAACATGAAGCAGGCCCCTTCTGGTGCATTATTACTAGGGAAACACATTTGGCTGAGAGTTATTGATCCTGCCACACTTTCCCCCCGACACAGTTTTCTGTGCCAGATTTGCTGAAAAGGCCAGGTTTTCTTAAACATCAAGGACATGGAACGCTGCCTCCTGTTGCATATTTCCTGTCACCAGTGAACCTGCAAGGCACCCTGTGGGAACCTTCACAGTCCTGGGACCATAACTGTCTTTTAGACATTGAACACTGACTTTAAACTCAAAGTACATGAACATAGTTTCAAGAGGGATTTTATTGCCATTTACAGAAGCACTCATAGCTTGTTGCTGCTGAGCAGTTGCTAAGAGCTAAAAAAGACACAACAGCATAATGAGAAGGTGTTTCTGCCTCAAGTTAGAAACAAACTTCAAAACAGTTAAGGCTGTTAAAAAACACTTCCACATATTCAACATCCTTGTTTATCAGAACATGATTTGATGCTGAGTTTCCCCGGCGACGCAGGGGGCCAGGCAGGGCTAATTGGTGTCTGACAGCATGTGCACACTGCTGCTTTACTCACAGATAACTCTGTGGCCTACTTCACACTGGCACACAAACAGACCTCACCTCACATATGGAGGGGTTAGGACAGTGAGTCGTCACACCTCATTACATGGGTTGTGTGCTGGAGCCAGTATTTGTGCAAAATGGAGATAAAACATGACTGAGAGCTCACACACAAACAGTCCACATGTGCAGTCAGATAAACACTTCTCATTTACAGTAAATGCCATATGTCAGCAACTAATTTAATTTCTAACCTCAGTCTCTGTCATTCCTCCATTACCCCCAGGTTTTCTGCAAACATGTGACATTTGCGTGGTTCGATTTGTCTTTATGTTGCCCCTGTGTGAGCCTTGACATTTTCAGTTATATCATACACATTTGTTTTAGCTACAGCTAGAAGCAAACTTTTATCTATGAACAACACGATTTGTTCCGTGAGCCTTAACTCACCTACGTCCTCACAGCAGACAGACTGAACTGTTAAAACCAATTTTTAAATACACGTCTTCAGCAGAGTGTGTATTGTTTCCCCAGTAGATACCTGAGGAAAATGTGGTCACACTAATAACACCGTATGCGTACATGTGGACAGTTTCACACTACATGTATGAAACGTTACACAAGCACTCCTAACTTTCTACAGCCCATCCCAGAGCTGCTGCTCAGCTGTGGCACAGGCACATCCCAGTTCCCTTAACTGGTCGGTCTGCGCCTGACCCAGATCATTCCCTAACTGCAGCACAGTTGTTCTGTCTCAGCTACATACACAATCTGACACATGCCCACTCACAGGTTCTAGTGTCTTCTCAACAACAGCCTCCTGCACCTGTTTCTATTGAAGGCAGCACTGTTCCCCCAGCTGCTCACGCCTGTGCCATCATTCCTGTCTGTTTGTCTGTCAGACACTCTTCACTGAGCCATTAGAAAAATGTGCCAATTATACTAATACACTGATATAAATACTCTATAGCCGAACAAGAAAACACAGATTGCAGATGTTCCAGATATGGAGCGATGGGAAGGGAGGATGAACACTGAGACTGGCCCACAGAGGTGGCAGATCACAAAAGGCTCCTATGAAGTGTTTTGTTGTCATAGTCCTAAGGTTTATTTAAGAAGGCCATTGGCAAACAGGCAAACGTAGACAGCAGCAGACAAATCCAAATTTCCTAAATTAATTCACAGAAACTGTAGATGATATGATTTGCTGTTGTCTGTAAACTATACACCTGAGTGTCATCTGTGTCTGCAGCTGACATGTCCAGGTTGGTCTAAGCCTTTTAATATAATACAGCCCAGATCAACACCACTGCAAACTTCAGCTTCAGTAATAAACATAAAGTGAAAAGAATACCTGACAGAGTCAGGCAGAAAGATGGATCACATACAGGTAGACATAATGACGTGGCCACTGAAGCACAGTTTGAAGTAATCTCTGAATGTCCAGAGACAGAGAAGGTGAGGGTGCAGCACAGAGGCTCTGTTTGCCAGAAAGCGCACAAAGCTCTTAGCATCAGATTAGCCTTGTTTGGTAACTACTGCTGCTCCATGCACCGAGGAGCAGCTCTTTGGTACCTGACCATCATAAACAAAGCCGGTGAAAGGTCATCACATGATTTTGGCTTTGGCTTCAAATCAGGCATCTACCACGTGACATTGTTGACATGACCACAAGATTTATCTGTGCTTGTAGTGTGAGGTGAAACATTTGGAGCAGCATCTGATGGACACACTTAGAGATCAGTAAACCCAGAGAAGCACCAGTCACTGATCAGTCGTCACGATTCCAAAATAATCCTTCATAAATTGTCTAGAAATACAGCAAGTACACAGATGGATATTCACCATGGCCCTATTTACACTTTGGATTTCAGTGGTGTCATATCCACATGGTCTTATACAGCACTTTTCTATGCCTTGATGCACACCTTAAGCACTTTACACTATTGCACACACAAACGCACATTGACATGCCGGTGACATCACCAGGAGCAGTTACGGGTTCAGTGATTTGCTCAAGGACACTTCACCATGTGGACTGGACATTCCTGTAACCAAACCGCCGACCCTGCGCTTAGGAGACAACCCACTCCACTTCCTGAGCCACAGCCTCCCAAAATAAAATCTTGTTGCAGTTAATGCATTTTCATTTACACTTCGCTACACACAGTCTTTGTTAGTCAGACCACAAAGGCCACCGCATGGCACTGCTGTTTAGCTTGGAGGACGTGTTGCTGTTAGCTACCTAGCTGTTACTGCTAACTAACACAAACTATTCAACCATATTAAAGTTCAGTCACTGTAAACTTGTGCACAACATCTTACAGGCACCAGATCATTCAGATTAACACGCTGCTGCTGTGCCCATCTGCATCACCAGTGTCGGTAAGTACGCTACTAGACTGAGAAATTGCACTGCTGTAATATTTTGCGTACCAGATTTGCAGCAGGTATAGAAATATCCCCTTCCTGGGTGTAATAAGCCAAATGTAGATTCCAGCAGCATATTGCGCATCAGATTAGGCTAAAAGCAAAGTTATGATGAGCGTGTCGTTTCCAACCGAGGATCACAAACTCCTGTTTTAGTGTAGGTCTGAGTGTAGTAAGTGGGTCAGCAGAAAGAAGTACTATCCCTTGGCAGTAGAAGGAAACTGTGATTCAACTAACTTTTATTCGATTTTTGACCTTTTTCTAGGAGTCTTTATAAGTGTGTATGTGAGGAGAAAGTGCCAGGCATCACAGTGACTCACACCAGAAGGGGTTTGCTAATTAATCACCTAGTGGAGCCACAGAGCTGAGATCTGTGTGTGAAGCTCTACTGCAGCTCAGGTGGCACCAAGGCACTTTTTAAAGGGACACCTGTTGAACAGTTATTTTACTATATAGAAGCTTCATTCTGAGCATAAAATGAATTGCACACATAGGACAGACGTGTCTTTCTCGGGTCCCTCACCATCTGCCTCTCCTCCTTCTGCTTCATGTCACTCGTTCTCTCACTGCTTGTCGCCATGTCTACAGAGGACGAGTCAGCACTCCCTCTTCTACCAGCCAGGGTCCAGGCTGGCTGAAGGGCTGACACACCATCTACTCCCTGCTTCTACATTCCTGCATGTCAGCATGTCTTCCTTTGTCTCCATACGTAACAGTGGATTATCAAAGCCTGAGACATTGATTCCTACTAATCTGCTGCACGTGAGCGACATCTTTGTTTGATACTGTCAGCACAGTAATAGCTGTCAGAGGATGTACTGTGCTCGTTGTTTTTGTGTTATGCTACACAGACCCTGCAAATACTGACACTTCTACTATTATGTGCTTATTTAAAAGGATGTGGGATTTGCCTTGTGCTCTTACAGAATATGCTGTTGTTCTTGTGCCTGTTGCTATCCTGTCAGTGAGATGTTCTGAACAAGTAAAAAATCAACAAGTTGGTCAAACAGTCTAAGGTGCAAGTCTTTCCTTTTCTCTTTTAGCTGTAGTCACCGAATGAAAACAAAAACATAACCTTCCCTGCAGTGTTGTCCTTGTGAAAAGTCCAGAGGGGATTGTTTGATTTAGGATAAGTTCAGGTTTTAGGCAATAAACTCGATGAAGGGCATTTTCTGCTAGCATGTGACTTATTCTATTATATTTGGTTATAATTGTGTATCTCGCGTACACTGTCAGTTTGATCCGTTTTTTCAGAGTGGTTTGAAGATCTCATGTGAAATGACTGGTGGCTTCCTCAACACTGCTTGTCGGAGTTAAGGCCAGTGTGTTTGTTTAGCGCTGAAGAGCAGCCGGAAATACTTCACAAGGTTCACAGCCAGACAACAACATGAAACAACAAGAACTGTTCAAAACAAAAGCTGAAACTCTTCAATAATTCACAAAAAAGTCTTTTCCCAATATTAATACCAATGTACTGAAAGGATTCCTCTATAAATTTATCTGGGGACCCTTTTGGAGGGGCCTGAGCCTTAAGTTGGGAACCACTGGACTAAACAGGTGAAACCATAGCTGCACTGGGAGCTGCTGAAGCTTTGATGACTCAGGATTGACTGTGACAGTAAGTCACCCACAAACTTCGATGCTTTTAAATTAAGCAGATACGATACTGCAAGACCTCTACTCATAATGGAGTTTCTTTACATTGTGGAAGTGGCTCTTTATCCTAAGTACCAATACTACATTGTGGGTATTCTCTTTACTTTTGACTTCTTGCTCCACTACGACACTGATTGTTTCTGATTTAAAAAGTCCGATACAGGTTACATGCACAGTATGAATCCTCCATCAGCTTCCAGATGTGGAATACACACCACGGTGGTCCAGAAAAGAGATGCTAATGAAGCAGCAGCTTCGTGATAATTAGAAAACATCACATGTGTAGCTAATGGGGATAAAACAAACAAAAACAAGTGTAGGATGTGCTGACTCACAAAAACACAAGCGTCTTGTCACATAACTTGCTTTATTTGCCTTCCTTGCAAACATTCCTCTACATGCATTATGGCGACCCCCAGAACACCCGGAACCCAGTTACGCCTTAACTCAGGAAGAACTGTCGTGCATGCGCATAAGACAAACATAACATAACAGGATGCTCAGCTGTAGAGTGGACGTAGCTTAGACCACTGAAATATGTGTAACTTGACTAATGATCATCAGATATAAAGTGTATACTCATCATTATTTCAACATTTATCTGGTTCTACTGTGGCAGAGCAGAGCGTGAGCTGGGTCAGGAGGGAGACGGGAGAAATGGCTCAGACGTGTGTTAATAGATAAAAAAGTGAATGGGAGAAAAGATGAGGAACAGGAGACGGGAGAAGAGGCTCAGACGTGTGTTAATAGATAAAGTGAATGGGAGAAAAGATGAGGAAGAACATGGAGAACAAAGAGAAGGAGAGGAAATGAGCTGGGAGGGAGCAGAGGTTGTGAGAGAAGTGGGGTGGAGAACACAGGGAGGCAACAGAAATGAGACAGGGAGACAATGACAGCAAGTCTGTGACATTAATTCCTTCTCAGAAACCACAGTGTTTGGTAATTTCTGAGATGTGTGGCCAACATTTAGGATCAGATCATTTTTCTTAAACCATAATAATATGTCCCATTTTGGTGATACTGCTTCCCAATCAGCTTCAGATGAGAGAGGCAGAGAAAAAAAGAGGAGAGGAAATGAAAGGACAGGGAGGGAGATGAGGTAGAGGATAGCGGAGGCCAGAACAGAGAAAGCAGCAATATGGCTGAGAAAACAATACAAGTGCAGACAAGTGGAAAGTAAAGGAAAATTAAAGATCTGCGCCTGCTGCGCTGTACAGACGACGACTTTCAGACAACAAACACAATGATGTCAGTCGCCGACATCGGTACATAGAAACTCAAGCTTTCATCTCACAGAAAAGATCAAATACAAATAATGATTTTACACATTACACGTCAAAACTACCACTCTTGTTCTTGTTGGGTATTTGTTTCTTCTTCTTCTTCTGTGTATGGGAGATCAAGCTGGACGTGCCAAGGAATGGTAAGAAGGGAGGAGAGAGAGTTAAAGGAGGCTTGTTTGCAGTCACAGTGATACAGAGACTACACCGACTTATGAATGGCTCTGTTCTGTGCTGGCAAAGTTGGCGAGGAGATGATTCAGGTCTATGTGTCCTGATGGAGACACAGAAACATCCTGTAACACAGAGACACTGTGGCACAGTCACAGTCACGCTGAACAGAAAACGATACACACACTGCAGGAATGTTTCTGGAGGTGCCACAACCAGGAAGAAGCGCCCTGCAATTCATCTCAGACACACAGTCCACTTTTCAAAGTCTGCGACACTGACATCGCCTTTCACTGTGAAACACACACAGTGCTGCTGATCCTCGCTGTCATATCATTAATTAAACCTGCTAACTGCCTCCTGTTCTGTGGCATGCCACACTTCATTTGCTCTCACTGCTGCATCAATAATCGTGCATGAATAACCAGGTTATGTTCCAAGCCAACAACATGATATGATCCCCAGAGGGGTAAGACTCATTACACATCCAGATATACCAAAGATAACCTTATGACAAACTCTAATCGACAGCCTGAGGTTACAATAAGAGTAAGGACGTCACAGGCCAGTCCAGCACTCAGCTCAGTTCAGTACATGACAGTGAGCAGCCGGTGACGGCACAAGCAGAAAGTCTGTTTCACGAACACTTTACAGGTGAACCACGCCTGTAAAGTTCTGCTGCTGCTTTTGTTAGCATTTAGTTAGTGTTCAGGTTAAAGTCTGGTCCTTATCATCCAGCCACAGATGCACACTGAAGTCCTCCTTTATGGATACTATAGCAAAATATTCTGGAACATGATACAGATTCATTTAGGAAACTGGAAGGTTATATTTTCATACTGCAGTCACTGAGCTGTACAACGGGCCGACACTGTGCACAGTACAACAGTCTTCCCACATAGATGGCAGTGTACGTCGCTGACCAGGCCTTTGTTGTCAAGGAATCTATCATAAACACATGGTCACGGTTACAAAGCTGAATCGTGGTTTCAGCACAAACGCTGCTTGGTTAGGTTTAGCAAAACATCATGGTTCAGGGTAAAAGATCTTTCAGCATCAAGGTTACAATAATAAATCCAAGGCTGTGGAACTGTGTGGATAAAAAAACAGTGATTCACATTGAAATCAAACACCCATCTCCTGTGGAAGGTCCTGTGTCCCAGTACCATGGCCGTAGCTAATTCATGATCCAAAAAGGACAATGTGCATTTAAAGGTACTTATGTAGCATTTAGAAACAGCACATAAACATGTACTAAATGATCTATAAGAGACTATAATGTAGCTGTAAGCAGATATAAGAATGTGTTTATTAATGTTCACGATTTGTCAAACAACTGTAACTTCTCCAGTAATGTCACATTGTTTAACTATATATTGTCATTCATTATCTGTTTACAGTATAGTTGTTAACAGCACTACACTACACTAAGTGCTATAAAACATTTCCTGTCCAAATCAGTTCGGTTACAATGTGACTGAACTCCTGCTAAACTGTAATAATTGAAATAAACAAAGAGAAAGAACAGATCAGTCCCCTCAGGGTGCCAGTGGACGACTGGCCCAACATGTCAAAGTCCAGAATCAGGCAGTGACATGCAATCCAAAGACTCCCAGGCTGAAAACACACACATACATTTCCACAACAGACACGGGCAAGGAGGCCCACACACATCTCATATGTTGAGCAGCGATCGTGCTGACATTCTCTGCAAACACACCCGGTTGCTGTGTGGTATGTTTGTAATGCCAACAGCTCAGAGATTGCTGAGGGAATGTTCAGCACTGAGCTAAATTAGATTGGGGTGGATTAGGGAGGCAGAGAGGGGAGGCAGTGTGCTCATCATTCCCTGGCAGTGTCTTCCCTGACACCAGAACAGCCCGGTTCAGTCATGCAGACACACGAGAAACAGAAAGTGTTCTCACAGAAGTTACATGTAGAGTGTGTGGGAATGCTTTAGAGGACAGGTATGGACACAGGATGCGGAAAACAGAGAACATGGATACAGGTTTTGGATACAGAAGAACCATGTGTTTGTAAGCTGAGATAAGGAGGGAAGGAGTTTATGTTTTCAATGTGACAACGTCAAGCACAGAAACTTTATTTGTATGATGTACTCCCTCGCTCAAAGTGCCTTACGTACTGTAAGAAGACACCAATCTCCTGTGGGAAGGTCCCGTGTCCCAGAGTGTGCCACTGCATTGGCTTACAACAAACTGAAATATTCGTGGTCATGTGCACAGGTACAGTTTTTACAGGTGTAGTGCAAAGGCAAAGGAAGCACAAAGCTCCAGTCAGACCTGAGCAGAATATCACATCAGAGGTAAGAACTCTTTTGTGCACACTTATTCAACTCTAGCAATAATTTAGCCTTAGCACAAAGAGCGATGGAGAAGAGGAAACAGCAAGTAAAAACAGCAATGAGGAAGAGAAAGGAGACAAAGAGAGTGAAGACAGAACTGAGTCATTGTCACAACAGGCCACAAAAAGACAAACCTAAAAGAGAAGTCAAAAGAGTCTGTAGTCTGATAGACAGAGAAGAGGACGTGGCTAAGATCGAACATATGTGACTGATTCATTTTCCTAACTGGCCTCCTGAGACGAAGCTTAAGGGCTCCACAGTAGCATTAGTTTGCATTCTGCACTTCGGTCCTGGCTCAGACTGTGCAGCCCCTCTCCAGGCCCTAACTGATGCTGGCCATGTTTCACAGAGGCCTCAGAGAATCTGATGTCGGCTTCTATTCAACAGTTTCTGTGCGACTCCTGCAGTCCGTCTGCTGTGAGTCTGGACAAAGCTGAACAAACTGTACACCAGGGAGATGTTTATGGTGAAGGCCAAGGAGGTGCCCCGGCAAAGGCCGGCGTGATACAATGGGTTTCGTTTATACCTTGGTTCCTACTCGAGGTCACCATGATACATGTTCAGTTTTGGGGCTTTCATTGCTTATGTATTCGCTCTGTGTTTGATAGTGACAAATATATGGAAGTACAAGTCAGTTGGCATGACTGGCTGTAACTGCAGATGGTCACTAATGAGGGAAGAGGGATTGTTCACATTTTCTTTTTGCTGTGTCATGAAATTAGTCGAATCAGTCATGATAGGGGACCACGGCTAAATCCAGTAGTTAAGGTAACATGCAGTCATAACGCATTAAATTAAATTCTGGTAAGTATTCAGAGTTCACCACATTTGGTGCCTAATTAGTAGCAGTTATTTGACTTTGCAGTGTGAATGGTGCTAATGAGAGTTAGAGAACTTGCTTGAGGCCTTGCAGTCAGAGTTGTAGTTTAGTACAGAGTGAGACCAACAGATGTTCAGGCCTTTATGTATTTAAGAAGGAAAAGATTTTCCCAGTGCTGCAGAAAGACAGAGCATCTCATCCATGTGAGCTCAGCTCAGCACCGGAGCACATCTCCCACTCATGGTGAGCATCTCCTGTGAGCTTCTGCTGGGAAAGTGGCTCGAACACTGACGGGACGTGAGCACACAACAGCACGACAATGTTTCAGTAATTTTAGAAAAGTAATGCAAATGAATGTAAAGCAAACCAACTGCTGGGTGTGGGAACACCTAAGTGCTCCACATGTAGCTTAATGGAGCACAGCTTTTCAGCAGTTAGATGGCTGGGACACTTTCACAATGAAAAGAGGATGAGCATCAACATCCTAAGGGCGGCTGTGGCTCAGGAGGTAGAGCGGTTGTGCCTTAACTGGAAGGGGAGCAGTTTGATCCACTTGTTGAAGTGTCCCTGGGCCCCAAGCTGCTCGTGACGGCCAGAGTAGCGCCCTGCAGGGATGACGCCGCCATGTGTGTGTGTGAGATGGCTGCCTCAGTTCTGTACCAGAGACATTCCTTGTGTGTGTAACATACTGGGCCAATAAAAGGTGATTATCATGATTATCGCTGGGCAGCACAGTGGCATGGTGGTTAGTGCTGTTGCCTCACAGCAAGAAGGTTCTGGGTTCGAGCTCTGGCCGACCCAGGGCCTTTCTGTGCGGAGTTTGCATGTTCCCCCTGTGCTTGTGTGGGTTCTGCTCCGGGTTCCTCCCACAGCCCAAAGACATGCAGCATAGATTGATTGGTGTCTCTAAAATGCCCGTAGGAGTGATTGTGTGTGTGAGTGCTTGTTCGTCTGTGTGTTAGCCCTACCATGGACTGGCGACCTGGATGGATGGTACCCCCCCAGCTGGCTGGGATTGGCTCCCCTGACCCAGTTTGGGACTAAGCGGTTTAGAAAATGGATGGATGGATGATTATCGCTATTGTCTTGACGAGTTTATTTGAAAATGACTTGGCCCATGGTGGATAACAACCCAGAATGGGGATGTGTGTTCACATGCTCTCATATCTTTTGTTTTGTGGCACTTTTCTCTGGTTTCCTTACAAATTATATCGACAGACTGCTGCCTCATCTATAATTCTGACTCAGACTGTTCATTTAAACACCCATTTAAAAAAGTGCACAGCCACAAACACTTAACTTTAAGAGCATCCTGCCGTTCCCCCAGATGACACTTTGATGGTCCCTCTGATCACGAGGCGAGGGTTGGAGCTCAGAAATCTTTAATGAGACTCACCCCCATGCCTGGAGGCCATGTTGGGGTCTGATCCCCTTAAAATGTGGCGGGGTCCTTTAGCTGAATGCTTGAAGCAGAAGAGGAGAAGCTCGAGGCCACAGGTTCACAATGTTTGAAGGCTGACGGTGTCAGTGAGCAGTGAGTTTGTTGTTCATAGTAAAACTCAGAACGACGCGGTGCAGTAAAGACTCTCACTGTGAATGTAACTACACAACGTTTATCCTCTGTGTAGGCTGACATACATGCTGCCTTGCAAAACGAATCTTGATGATCGTGCACATATGCACTGTCACAAGCAAATTCACAGCAGCGACCAAAACATCAATGTATTAAAGGAATTTCAGTGTCAGTTTCCGGTGATCAACAGAGAAAATGCAAATGAGCCTGAGTAAGACAATAAAGTGAATGTGCCTGTAAAAAGCTTCCTCCCCATTCAAGTTTATTCCTCTGAGTCAAGACAGAAGAGGCTTTTGATGACATAAACAGATCATTTAGTGAGTAGTCTAAATAAAATTCATTCATTCACAATACAAAATTACTTCAGCAACTACTCATGCTTAGGACTTCATGGTCTGAAGTACCAGACGTTCTGTTACAAACATTGTGTTTGCATGTCACAGTTTTCTGTACATGTAGTTGGATGATGTTAAACCAGAAACCACCAGTTGTCTCTTAAAAGCTGACTAATGATTTGGTAAAGTCACAGCATCTCGTCACGGACTGCATTACACTGTTGTTTTCTGTCACTGTGCCACGAGTCTGATGACACACCATTAGCGACAAGCGCTGCATTGGGCTGCTGGTGCCTGGAACACTCCTGAGCTGAGCGAACGAGGCCCTGTTTCCCGCAAGCGTGCTGTGTATCAGCTGTTAATCCAGACAGCCGACAGTAAGGACAAAAGCAGAAACAAAGAAACATCTGACAAATTGTTTTTAGTTCAGCAAACTTTTTCAATAACCTTTAGTTAGTGTAGAAAATCAGCAGATGTCACATAATGAGCCAGGAAGAAACATGCGTTGCAAACAACTCTGTATATTGTACCCTCAAGCCTAATCAGACTGCTGCGTACGCTCTGAATGCAATGCACAGACTTTTAGGTTTTATGGCTTTTTCCTCTAACCAACACTACTGTCACGGTCTGATCCTGCAAACAAACTGGTTGTCGCACATTAAGCAGCTGTACATACACATCCTGCTGTCACGGTGCGGAAAGTCAGGCAGCTTCTCTACAGAATGAAAACTCCATCTTAATGATTTGATTTGACTAAAATAATGACAGCGTCTACAGTTATTATTCAGTGAAATGCATCATCACTCGTCCTAATAAAGTCTGCCGGACGGTTTGACACCACAAGAGATGGGACTTGGCACAGTCGGGCTCCAGCTTGCTACAGAGACAAATGTGGACTTGTTATTGCTGCGGCCTTCCAGAGACATTTCACACTTTCTGGCAGCTCTGTCTGACACTAATGAGGTTAGATGATCAGTTAAAGATGAAATATGAAAGAAGCGAGAGGGCAATCAGGATGGATTGAAGGATGAATGTGACCTGACAGGAAGTATTCCACCAGGTGAACTGATCACCGAAACCATAAAAGGGGGACTTTTATTTACAGTATATACTTGTAGGTAAATCTCTTTGCAGCAGCATAAATATTAGTTATCAACTCCTCATAATGTCAAAAGTTTTTTAAATAAAAAGTGTTTTTTAAAGAAGGGATTATGTTGTACAGCTTCCACTGAGTGAGGCCACTAACAAGAGACAACTAGTGAATCTGTAAGTGCCCAGATTCTGACACTAGAACAAAAGAACACGTTTGTCTCTGAATTCAGTGACAGAAAAGCAGAGGAAAGCAGTTCTTGGTCTGAAGGACAATGCTTGTGAAATCCACTGGAAGGCATTTACGTCAGCACCACAGACACTGCTCTGGTTCAAGTCTGGTTAGGGTTAGGCACAACAGAGCCTGTGACGTGGCTTCAGCGCTGCTTGGTTGGTTAGCTCCTGGCAGAGATCTTGGTTTCATTGCATTTTCTGGATGATGAATAAGAAGAACTAGATAAACAGTCTGATCATTACATAGTTTGTGACAGTGTTTCACTTGTAAAATGTTCTCTTCACTGTATATCTTTATCACACCTGAAAACAATGAAGACCCCTGATCGTTCATGTTTGTTTTTTATGTTATACATATAGGTGTTTTATTTAAATACCAGTCAGCATGTCACTATCTGGCTGACTAAACCCCCAAATATCTACAGTATAAATATCAGCCGGCCACACAGGAAACCAGCGCTGACTGTGGGACAAGTCATCTTCTGTGTTGGAGCCTGATGCTGTGGAGTCCCATCCATCTGTGTCTCTTCAGTGTGGCCATGATGTTACACTGCCATTTTTCTCAGAAGGACAGAGGCATCGGGCCTGTGATTTCTCTGCCAGCATGTTGGTGCTAACACTGAACGTCTGGCTCCAAATTCACCCTGTTGCACCAAAGTGAAGTGGCACAAACACTGAGTGTGTGCAGACGTGGTGGCACACTGTACATGGCTTTGCAAACAGGGGTTTTCATGGCTTTTGCTTCAGGAGGCGAACACAGAAGCACAGTGTTGCACGGCCGAGTTTTCCCTGTTTCATCTACCCATCTCCTGCAGCAGAGGGTAGACCAGCGGGCGGGTCTCAGTAGTGTTGTCATTTCATTTCATTTCTTTTGTGGCAGTGGGTGTTCTAGTCAACACAAAGTCCAACTGAAAAATTAAAATCACCTGCAGTAAAATACAGTGCATGTTGTTATCGTGCACCTAAACACGATCACTAAAGTTGAGGCGTGTGTCCTAATCGCAACTTTCAGACTAAACAACAAACATAAGCGCTCCATGGAACGGCTGCCTTTAATGAAAAGGTTTGTGTGAAACACAAACTGACAGCGAATGGCAGCAGTCCTTTGATAAACCGCTATTCTGCTCCTGTTCCTCACACATAAATATGATATACATCTTCAGTGTTCTCATTGCCAAAAGAGCAATAGAGCCCAGGAGTCGGAAAGTCAGTCGGCAGTGTTTACTCATGCGGTGATTGAGCTAAGCCTTTGCTGTAAGCTAAAGACAAAAAAATGTGTGTCTATGAATCAAAGCAACAGGAAGAAGAGAGGCTTTACTCCCTGCGAGTGTTCCAGTCCTGCCAGCTCTCCTCTTTACACATTCCTTAAACTTGTTGTTTATGCCCTGCGGTAACTGGCAGGCTTCCAGACAACTGATCTAAGAATGCAAGGGCAAAACCGCGGATGTATAGAAACACAAACGTGAACAGAGGCGAACATCAACATGAACATCCCCCAGTACACCCCCGCTCCCGCTTGCGTGCACATAAAATCACACAGACCCCAGATGAGCTGTAAATATGATCTGTTTCATTCCAAAATGATGTACATCACCTGAAAAAAATGTGCCAGCTACTGCAGCGAGATTGATGTTGTAACATTAAAACAAATAATGGTGCCTTACTTCAAGCCTCAGCTGACAGGGTAACCCCTGAAAGTCTCCTGTAATTTATGGACATGGAATAACAAGCTGCTGTGGAGTCAGCACCGCGTACGCCGACAACAAGTGCTTTACAATGAAATGTCTGGCTACAACACCCACAACCTGAAAATGAGTGTGTGAAATGCACGTACAGGTGCACGGACAGGTGGCGCTACTGTAGCAGGGTGAACAGCCTCCTCTGATGAGCTGGGTCTGGGCCCCTCGCTGTGTTTCACTGTGCCTCTGAGTCTGAACTATGAGGCCCAGCAGAGAGGATGGAAGTAGATGAGGAGAAACTGACAGTCCACTTCTCCACTCATGTTTAGGGGAATGCACACTATTCACACTCCAGCTGTGAAGGGGCTGCACATGTGGGCACATGGAACATTATATAGTGACTGTGTCAGTCTGGGCTGCACGCAGCAGCACCTGGCGCCACAGGGGGGCACTTTGGTCAGACCTGCCCTTGGGGCCCGGGGCCCCCTTCATGTGCTCATAAAGCAGTTTGATGCTTCAGGGCCCCTTTCATGGGAATTTTTTCAAAGCTCATTGTGAAGTACTGCGCTACAGTAAGTCGGTTGTTGACAGAACTTTTTATGCAGCTCAAATCTTCCCAAATTCCTCAGACGTCTTTTTGGTTTTTGGAGTTTGATGTTTGTTCCTAGACCTTCCTGGGGCCAAACTGACTCTATGTCACCATCAAATCTGCAAGCTGTCTGTGACAAAAGGAGGGCTGCTCAGCACTTTTCTATAAACTAGGTGTTAATGATGTCAGACAAAAAGCATTTCATGGATTTTTTAAGTTACTGTAAAGACTTTTACCCACTGAGCAGCGGGATCCCTGAACAATGAGGATATAAAACCAGGTTTAACAGCCTCAGTGCTGATTCTCTTTAGCTGTGCCAGTGTGAGTCTCTCTCTCTCACACACACACACACACACACACACTCACAGTGGGAATCTCCGCATCACGAGGCATCAAGCAGCGCAGCTCGTTGGTCAAGGCGCACATGGGGATTTAAATCCAGACCACTGTGTGCACCAGTTAGTCACCGAGCCACTTTGACTCGTAGCCTGACTTGTTAACAGCTGAATTAGACCCCCAGCTTCACTTCCTGCCACTGCTAATTATACACTATACTCGCTTCTTCGTAGCATATGTTAATGGCTATTTGCGTGTGATGTATAAAGGTTGTTTTTATTTTCCAGGGTACATTCATTGTTTGCTCAAAGCACTAACAGTCCATTAGTTCCCCACTGTGTCAAATATTACTCTGAAAGTAACACGCCTATTGCAACACTGGGATGCCACTGGCGAAATGTAAATACACGCAACGTTGTTAGGAGAGGATTTGTGAGAGGCTTGTTTAGGTGTCATTTGAGCAAACAATTCACTCTGTTGAAAGCTACAAGAATCCTAAACATACATCTTATGAACACGTCCTGTATGAGACATACGTATGAGAGCGTCCTCTTCTGTCTGCTAATACCCTTGACTGGTAGAGAGACAGATACCGCACTTAGAAAAGGTCAAAAGGTCAGTTATGCTGGAAGATATAAACACACAACCAAACTTATCATTTGTACAGTTCTGTCAGATGATCAGCAGGTGTTGGTCTGTTGTTTGTGATATTAAACTATTGCCATGGCAACAACACAGTAAAATAGAGGACTCTGTGCCCAGGCGGTGTTAAAGGTGCACACAGTCCATGCACGTGAACTGGGAATGTTGGGCTGTGAGCCATTTGTGGGATTCAGTGTGCTGCGCTGTGTGTGAGGGGCCAGACATAGCCCGTCTTCTCCTTCTGACTGATGCAATAGCACTTTATCTGCCAGTTTGGGAGAATTACTGCCCTGACTCTCACTTAGTGAAACTCAGTTGATGCATGGTGCTAAAACTGAAGCGGTTCTTTCTTTCCACCCCATTTTACTTACAGCTGAAGATTCTGTGCTGTGCTCGACTGAGCTCCTGATCTTACACTGTTGCTTTGATGTGCTAAGTCTTACTGACGCCAGCGAGACGCTGTCTGAGCTGTTAAAACGTCATGCCACGATAGACCTTGTGCAGCGCAGCTGGACTTCCAGCTACAGTACACATGTACAGCAAACATCCCTGGCCCCTCAGTGCAGAACATTAACCACAGTCCACTCGGAAAGTAAATGATACCCTCCCTGCTGTTTAAAGACAGGCTTGCAGCCCAAACTCAAACGGCAAATACCGTGGGGTTCAAACTCACTGTGGGAGTCTCAGCATCACTGAGCCACCAACTGGGACTCTGCACTCACACAAATGAGATTTGTAACTCACTGGTCAAGGCCACAGCGGTGTGGACCACATGGAGATTTCCTGCCTGTCTCCCTGACTGTCCCACTACCTGCTTTGATGTATTTTTCTTTATTTAATCACTTATCTGTGTGCCATACGATAGTGTAGTATGGTGGAAATGAGTCTTTTATGGACCTTATACAGTATTTCACCACCGCACTCCTTGAGCATTGTGATGCTTTATCACAGTAAAAGTCTGCTGCCACTGTCTGGTTCCTCTGAGGAGGTGAAAAAGGCTGTGCCTAGTTCTACATTTGCTATTAGCTTCCCTGCTTCTTCTGGCTATGTCCAGAGGGACTGGACTCAGCCGATGTAGGCAAGTGTCTGGGGGTGAATTGGCAGTGCAGCCAACACCTACAGTAGCTGCCCGCCACTGCGGGTGGGCCCGTCCGGAGGAGATGGGGCATGCCAACAGCAGCAAGGTTGAAACTAGAACGCCACAGGGGGGCTGGGTTAAAGCAAGGGCCCGCCAGCGCACTGTACATGTGTCACTACCCCAGCAAAGCCAGCCCCCTCATCCTCCCACTCGCTTAACTACAGCCACACTTCACACAGACACACACACCATGCTCAACTCCAGCCTGACCCCCTGTACAGTACACTCAGTCTTTTTCTTTTTCTATTTAAAAAAAAAAAGGGGGGGGGGGCTTTAAGAAAAGAGTGGTGTTTGCTACGCGTGTCAGCTGTAATAGCTAGCACGGTATTTTGCACACAGACACAGGCAGCCAATCAAAGAGGGATCACAACCAGGATCACATCCAGACATGTTTGCTCCATCTGCCTCGCTGCTCTGAACACAGACACCGTAGAAACACCTTTCTGAAAACACAGGGACAATCAGGTCAGGAATCCTGAGAATGCCCCTGCAGCTCCCTCGGCTTCTCTCCCCGCCTCGTCTTTGTCTCTCTGTTGTCCTGGTGATGTGTGCACGTGCACACATGAGCCGTCTCTAGCCACAACTTCCTCCTTCACTGTGCTACTACACACAGCAGAGATGACAGATAACCACACTCGGAGACAGCGGCTGTCTGCCTCTGCTGCTCCGTCTGTGGCAGAACAAAGACTTAGCTCAGTGCTGTTATTTGTCAGCAGCATTAGAAAAGACACAGGAGGCACATTTCAAAGCACTAAATGAGCAGTGAGTTCAGGCTAAGCACTCAGATTCAGCCACACTGATAACGCCAGGGAACGTGGCGTTGTGCTACCTGTACAGTGATGACAAAGTTACTTGATGTATTCTTTGCTTTTCTCCAGACAGGGAAGACAAGCTGGTGTCCAGCAGTTAGTCCATCTGTCTGTCTGCTTTTTGGTTGAGACACACTGTGGTTCAGGCAGAAATCATAAGATGAGTGTATGAGGGCAGCGTCACTCTGAGCCTTGGTGAAGTCAAAAACAACGAGTTTTGGGAACAACAGATCTTATAAGTGGGGGTCTGTAAACAGGAAGTGTAATGCTTGGATTCAGTGAGTTCTGCTTTTCCATATTTACAACTTGTCTCCAATCAAAGTAGCTGAATTTGCTTCTTGCAGATTGTGTGTCTGTTGTACACATGGAGACGACTGCCACTGGATCAGCTTGGTACTGATGATTTTCACCAGGTCTGACTCCCATCTCAGGCAAATTCCAGCTTGTTTTGCTGTTGTTTTTATGTAGATTTATGGTTGTTTATTCACAGTGGGCATCAGAGAACAATAAGCTTCCATAAAGTCACACAGGGTCTAAAAATATGTGTATCATGTCAACAAACCTCACACAGAGCATCATGGGCTGTGTGTCGCAGTGGTGAGGGGGCAAACTACTGTAACTGACCTTTCACCTCACACCTCTTCCGTCACGATCCCACCCCCCCGGAGAGGCCGCCTTGCAGTTTGAAAATAGATATCTCAACCACCGCCGCCCAAAATGCCAGAAGTGATGTTAATGTTCTACTGAGGATGGATTCTGTGAGTGTGACCTTTCGCTCACCGTCACCATCGGGCCAAACATTCCTCTTATAGACAGGAAATGTCAACACCTGGCGGTCTCATTTCCACAGCATGTTCAGAGGAGATGATGGACCCCACAGCGTGGACCCTTGTCATTTTGCACACGTCTGCTTCTCTACACTAGATATCCAAACTCTTTATAAACAAACCTTTGGCTTTCTGCACAAACACAAGGCTGAAAAATAAGCATTACACTATTCTTGAAACTGTCCCCAGTGGATCTGCTACCAGAGCCAGTGTTGGGGCGTCAGACTTGCCGGATCAGTGAGGTTCACCTGTGTCACAGCAGGAGGTCACAGTATTCAGGCAGGAACAATCCTCCTGAGTCCAGGTTCCGAGTCCCTGGAAACCCACGTCACGCTCCAACATGAAGGACACACTCTGCGTCACCGCCTCCTGCACGTCAATGTGCACACACACGCGCAGGCGGACACATTTCACACACACCTGAAACCCGACGTGCCCTCTCCTTTAGCTCGTTCCTTCCTTTGTTCATTGTCTCATCACTCCCGATGTGTCATTCCTCTGAGAACACCTTTAATAGACAATAAGACAGCAGAACCAGTCAGAGGAAGGACAGAGGAGAGGAGGCGAGGGATGAAAGAGAAACAATCTGCCCCAGACTAATGAAAGGAGCGGGACAGCAAAAGTAGGGCTGTAATACATCAGTCAGAGTGGTGCTTAATGAGGACGAGGAGAAGGAGACAAAGGAGAGAACCATGATGGAGAAGATGTTTTCTTTTATCTCATTAAAACTTTATTAAACCCGAAGCAGTGGACTCGAACTAAATACATCAGGACTGTTTGATAAAGCCAAACACGTCAGGCTGAGAAGCCAAAATTACTCTTTTGTTAAGCTGTGATCCTTCCAGTGTTTATGGGTTAAAATGGAGAAAAGTGAAGATGTATGATCAAACGCTGACAGTGTGCTGATGCTGATCCCTCTTTGGGATTCGATTCTCCTCTTTGATTGCAGTCTTATTGCATTAACCATGACTCAACCACAAGTCAAGACTTCATTTTGTCTCCCTGGTGCGAAACTTGCACATTTTTCTCTTTGACTGCTGTCAGCTAACTACAAAACGAGTCCTTCTCTGCTCCTCGTTCACAGAACCACATCAGTCCTTGTCAGACCAGGTCTACAGCTTCAGTCGGTTCACAGCTGCACGTTCACGGCTCAGTACATGCACAATGCTAGAAAAAAGAGAAAGCATGACTCTACAAAACAGAACTTTTTTCTTATGTTTTATAAGACAACCTTTATCTACACAAGCTGAAGAACAAAACGGTGTCACAGAGACCAGAAGTGAACTCACCCTGCCACTCGATTCAAACATTCTGATTAAGACTAGTTATTTTAGGAAACATCTGACATTTCTGCCGGTTGACACTGTTAACAGATGATGATTTTTTCTCCTTCTGGGGAAAATGTCACACTTTTCTTGTGATTTTTCATCCTAACAAATGTTGATTTGCACTTCAGGACTTGGTGTTTTTGCTGCATGCGCAGTAGTAACACGTCTTAGAAGAACTTCTTTTTACTAATACACAGTTTTCACTGATTCTCTCCAAAGCAGTCATCAT
The DNA here is from genome assembly GCF_001952655.1 of Monopterus albus. Taxonomy (NCBI): domain Eukaryota; kingdom Metazoa; phylum Chordata; class Actinopteri; order Synbranchiformes; family Synbranchidae; genus Monopterus; species Monopterus albus. The sequence goes on from NW_018128001.1 coordinate 951,036, forward strand.
CTGGACTTGTTCATCTTGAAATGTTCATAAACTCTCTCAGAAGTGTGAAAAATGTACTCATGTTGTCTAGAAAGTCAAAGAATAGGAGAAAGCAACACAACACAGTTGGGTAGTTGAGATAATGTAAACTATGAAAGCATTTTCAGGCACATACACACACACACACTGACATACACAGCCAAACCCACACCTGTACGTTCAGCCATCCTACAACTGGCATGCACACCTCATCAACAGAGAAATGACATGTATGGAAGGAGCCTGAAGAGGAATAAATGCGACATGATGCTGCTACTTGGGCTTCACACTTTCCTGCAGAGGAGGAAGATCCGGCACCAGTGGGCCTCCGAGTCTCAGCCTTCATCTGGCAGGACCCTGACACTGACTGTAGCTCTTTGTGAGTGTGCACAGAGGACGTGTGTGCTGAGAGTTTGGCTGTGTGTATAGTGATGTGTCGCTAGGAAGAAGAGGCGTTTGCATCTAAATGTGACATGTGCAAAGCACCTGCTTGCACATGTGCATGTCAGTGTGTGTCTGTATGTGTAGCGTGTTTCAAACACATGACTCTGAACGCTCCATCTTATCTGATCCACCATCTTAAAAGGACCAATTTCAACCAGCGATGTAAGAAATGCCTCATTTTACGTGCAGTTTTACAGTTGACTCCAGGGGAAGAAAGGCACTGTGTAGCTTCAACTGTAACATGGACGGCTGTTGCCTTTCAGCTGTCGCTTTAGTGCCTCACATCTTATTAAAAGTCGGCCCGATCTTAATAAAAGTTTGCCAAAGTTTTCCCTGAAACCTGCGTTTGTTGCCAGCGTGCTGTGGGCTTTGAATAGGACTCACTGAGCCCTGCAGTAATGAGCCTGCTTCAACTGAAAGAACTGGAAATAAGGGAGACAGAAAGAGAAAAACAAACAAAGAGAAAAGCCTCCATACATTCCCATACAGGGACCTGACATGGGCCACGTTTGGCCGTGTGTGACCTTTACCAGACTCTGATATCCGTTGGCTTTCTAATCAGCGCTGCCTGTCACTAAGAGAGATTACACACGCTTCCATCCTAGTAATTTCTTTGGCTCAAATGTTTCCTGCATCAGATGTAACACACAACATCAAGTCCTTAACTAGACACACACCGAACTGTATTACGCTCTTCTTTACACACTTACTAATTCCATCGATTTTTATTCTGTATATATCATTTATGTTGGACAGTACTGGTGATGCTGTCAACTGTGATCCTTACACAGAAGTGTCTGGCTTCTTGAAAATAAAAACAGCAATAAAAAGATAAAAAGACGCTGTTTAAACAAACGGCACAAAGCGGTAAACTGTTCGAGCCTGCCTATCCAGCTCAGGCTGTACCCGTCAGTCTTGAGCTTGAGCATTTGGTGCAGAAGTTAGTGTGCACAGAGACTATTCTCAGCGCAGAACGGTGCACGTGTCAACCTGTCCCTTTTCTTCATGACAAGAGGCGGCAGTAGTATTGTTTGTACAGATGAACATGGAACCTTCAGGAGTTTGGAAATTGCTCCCCAGGATGAACCAGACTTGTGGAGGTCCAGTTTTTTCCTGAGGTCTTGGCTGATTTCATTTGATTTCCCCATGATGTCAAATAAAGATGTACTGAGTTTGAAGCTAGGCCTTAAAATCCATCCACAGCTGCACCTCCTGTTGACTCAGATCATGTCAGTTAGCCAATCAGAAGCTTCTAAAGCCATGACATCATTTTCTGGACTGTTCCAAGCTGTTTAAAGGCAAAGTCAGCTGAGTGTGTGTAAACCTCCGACCCACTGGAACTGTGATAGTGAACTCTAAGTGAAATAACCTGTAAACTGCTGGAAAAATGACTTGTTGTGCATAAAGTGTACACGTCCCAACCGACTTGCCAAAATCCGTGGAGTGGTTAAAAAAAATCACTTTTAATGACTTCATCCTAGGTGTCTGTAAACGTCTGACTGACTGTATATCTAAAACATACCGAGCAAATGTGCTGAGATTAGGAGTTAATGTGTAGACTAGCGACATGCAACACACCCTGGGACGCCGTTTCTAGCAGAACGTTATCGTTAACATTCAAAAACTATCTGTCATAAGCTTAAAGGAGGCTGCAGTAAAACAGCAGCAAATCACACACAGCTTTTACAGAATGTTTCACCTACTATTGTTTTGTTCCCAATCAACAAAGATTCTCCAGCTCTGTGTGTGTTTTTCTATGGTCATGTGGACACATTTTAGTCCGGTATCATCGCTGTGAGGACAGTCGCTGTCTGGTCCGCACACCCTCAGGCTGTTTCAGGGTTCAGGTTAGAATCAGGTTTAGCTTAGACTTTTGGTAGTGATGGTTAAGGGTTAGGGTCTGGTGCTAGGTGATGTCAGGGTGTGTTTGTTGTGTACTCCTCTACATGCACAATTCTGTGTGTGAGTGTGTGAGACAGAGAGAGCAATAAGCGAGAGAGAGCTTATCCTTCTTTACAAAGGGTAACCAGCTGTGGTGACAGAAGATGCTGATTCTCCATTGTCTTCCCTCCCATCCTTCTCTTTCCATTTAACCCCACACTACCACACACACCCACATGCACAAGTGGCAGGCCCTTTCCCACCCACACACCAAACACACACTCACCCACAGACACATTCTCCACGACTTGGCAATGAATCTTGTCAGTTCTAATAAATAGCTACATCTTTCAGCTGCTGACGTAGCACAGAGTCAGATCAGAGGGGGAGAGAAGGGGTGAGAACGATGGAGGGTGGGTGAGAGAATAGAGAGAGAGAGGGTGGAGACGTCGAGCTGCTGAACAATATGAAATCAACATGAACTCTCACTTATCTCTGCGCTGGTCACAGATGAGAGGAAGATGTATGCGTAGTTTGCATTGTAATTGATAACACTGTGAGAGAGAGAGAGAGAGAGAGAGAGAGAGTCTGAGGACAACAGAGTGTGTGTGCTCGTGCATGATGAAGAGATTATAAGAAACTCTGAGGATCACAGAAGAAATGAGAATAAAAGCAGAAACACATGCCTCAGCACATATCTCTCTGTATCCGCCGCCGTCACGGTCTGAGATGAGTGTGTGCTCTGGTGTCACTGCAGCACAACCAGCAGGAGATCGACTGTAAGCTGCATTTATGCCTGATGTAAGAGGTTAACAGCAGTCCTGCCACAGACGTTAGAGGTTTGGATTTATAGTTCAGATTTCCAGTGTTTTCACTCAGGTTGAAAATGTGCATTAAAAGTGGCTGATGGAACCACAGCGTGTTTACACAGTGATCCTGGTAATGGACCGCACTTTTCTACCTAAATGGACAAAGTGCTTCACTGCCTCATGGCTTTGCCTCTCATTCATACACACACACCCCCTCTGACTGCATGGTGGTGGGCGTGGGGGTGCGGTTGTGGTGGAAAAAAGGATGAATGGGCCTTCTTCCAGCTAGTTTCATGTCGTGGTCTCTCTCTTCAACACACCTAGCATAAGACACAGGCGGGTCAAGCTGACCAGTCCCAGTTCTTGTCTCCGTGCAGTAGGTAAACCTTAGCCCCTTAATGCAGGATTGAAAATGAAGCCTTAGACCCTGACAGCGTGTTGATCAGTTATCATTTTTCCTAAAGCTGGGCCGAGCAGTGTGAGGCACAACATGTGGTTTATTGCCTGAACAATCAACAGTCAGGCTCTCAGACAAAAGGCTGGATTTCTGGCAGGTCGGCAGTGTTTGGTGTCTGTTTGCAGTTTGAGCACAGAGAGCAGCGGGCAGCGAACTGTCAGTCACAGCTGTCAATCATCACCTTCTGTAAGCTCCAAACGCTCATTAATGAAGACATGACTGCTACAGTAGAAGTTTTAGAGGGCCCACGTGAAGAGATTGACTCATTAGTTCTAAAGAGCAATCAATGCTGTTTGAACGGGACTCAGTGGATTTTATAAAGTTGTCCACCTGTGCCTGACCTTTAAGAAACTTCACTAACACTTTATTTGATGGGTCTGTAAATCCCAGTTTATTTCCAAATAATCTCCTAAGAGGCTTCTGAAAGTGAGCTGTATAATTTTGTACTAATCACTGGGGAAACAAAGAGATTTATGGATACTATTCCAGTGATTTCTAAAAGCTAGCACAACCTTGGGACTTTTCTTCAGAGGAGATCAGGTGAGCTACACATGTAAAATGGGAACTCTGTCATAAACAAGAATTCTGCATTAATGAAAAATAAAGTTCCCAGTAACAAATCACTGAGCAATAAATATTCACCGGGGTTTCAATGGAGCTCTTTGATTCATCTGGAAGTCAATAAGAAGCTGAAGACAGCTTCCTGACCTAAATTAAATTCCTCCCAAAACATCGGCTCAATTCTTCCTGTAATTAGTAGCAAGTACAAATGATGACACATGAAACACATAAGTGGAAATCCAACCAGCAGGTCACTGATCAATCAGCTGATCATTGTCCTGATGACCTGATTGATCTGTTTATCCCCAGAATGTCAGACCATCAGGAGAAAAAGTTGTGTCCAACAAGACACATGGAGACGCCACCTTTGGCTCTGGAGAGTCACAGTGGTGTCTCCACACGTCTCGTTGTGTCCAACCAACAGATCCACAGAGACTCAGCTGATCCTCATGTCTGACAAAGAAAAGCATCAGCTCCTCACATTAAAGAAGGTGCAACCAGAACAGGTCGGTGACTGTTGCTTCTAAATAGCTGAGGTTCATTTTCTACCAGTGAACTGACTCATGGCTGCAGCTCTAGGTCACTGAATGGCTTCATGAGGACGACACAGGGGGTCGGACACAGTGGGTCGGACACAGTTGGTCAAACACAGTGGGTTGGACAAAGGGGGGTCAGACACAATGGGTTGGGCACAGGAGGGTCAGACACAGTGGGGCGGGCAAAAAGCGGGTCGGACGAAGAGGGTTGGACGCAGTGGGTCGGACACAGCGGGTCGGACACAGTGGGTCGGATGCAGAGGGTTGGACGCAGAGGGTTGGACGGTGTTGGTCAGACACAGTGGGTCGGACACAGTGGGTTGGACACAGTGGGTTGGACAAAGGGGGTCAGACACAATGGGTCGGACACAGTTGGTTGAACACAGTGGGTTGGACAAAGGGGGGTCAGACACAGTGGGTCGGACACAGTGGGGCGGACACAGTTGGTCGGACACAGTGGGTTGGACAAAGGGGGCTCAGACACAATGGGTTGGACACAGTGGGTCGGACAAAGGGGGGTCAGACACAGTGGGTCGGACAAAGGGGGGGCAGACACAATGGGA
>NW_018128001.1:959046-980670 GCF_001952655.1 Monopterus albus
GAGGGAGGGCGTGTGTGTGTGTGTGTGTGTGTGTGTGTTCTGTAACTTACAGTAAGCAGAGAGTCTCGTGTTGCTCCAACTGTGTTGAAGACACACTTCAGTTTTGCAGCTGGACAGGACACAGGAGTGAAAACTAGATCCAACACCACAACAGTCATTTTAACAGCAGGGCCACTGATCAATCACCTGATCATTGTCCTGATGATCCAAATGATCTGTTTACCCCCAGAATGTCAGACACTGGGAAAAAGTCCCACTGTGACTCTCCAGAACCAAAGGTGGCGTCTCCACACGTCTTGTTGTGTCCAACCAGCAGATCCACAGAGACTCAGCTGATTCTCATGTCTGACAAAGAAAAGCATCAGCTCCTCACATTAAAGAAGGTGGAACCAGAACATGTCGGTGACTGTTGCTTCTAAATAGCTGAGGTTCATTTTCTACCAGTGAACTGACTCATGGCTGTAGCTCTAGGTCACTGAATGGCTTCATGAGGATGACACAGTGGGTTGGATGCAGTGAGGGGATCTGGTTTGGAAGGACGAGGTTTCCTCCGACAGAGGAGACCTGACAAGGCTCTGGAGACTCGGCCCTGCTGGGCGCTGGTTGTTACAGTTCCTTTCACTTGTCACCAGGTGTACATGGTTCTTTCCAGGAAATGATGAGGAAACAGCAGACCAGTGAGATAACGTGTCACTTCTGCACAGGCTTGGTGGATTTAATACAAGCTACAAGATTAATAAAAATGCACAGAGTCTGTGTCAGTCAGGGTCCCCTCAAGTGTAGCAGTACAAACAGTGTGTGTCTGTTGACGTAAGCAGCCCACAGCTCTCGGCTCGCTGAGTTACCATGGTGACCAGCGGGCTGTGCTCTACAATACCCTGTGGCTGGTGCACTTCTGGAGCCGGCCTGTCTCTCTCTCTCTCTCTCTCTCTCGCACACACACACCCACACACACACACACACACACACACAAACGAGCTTCTCCTCTGCTCAGACGAAGCAGCTTGAGGAAATGAGATTTGTTCCAGAGGCTGAGATAGAGTGACGGAGGGAGAGGGAGACAGTGCCGACGTGTATCATCTCTCTCTTTTTCGCCTTCTCTCTCTTCTGTGTCTTCCATTCTCTCTCTCCCTTCCTCTCTTCTGCCAGTTTCTCTCTCCTTGTCTTGCTGTCTTACACTTACTTTACCCTCTGAAGCATTTGATTCTAATACAGACACAGCAAAGCGCTCGTGTCAGTTTTGCACATAGTGGATTTGGACTTGAACATGTGCACCAGATGGAAATAGGCCTTTGTTTTACAGTAATAAGTAGAACTCTTTAAAAGAACAAGCAAATGGACTTGAAGCTTTGGTTTTGACAGCAGGAGGTGATGAAGGGTGGTGACACAGATCAAGTCTGCTGCAGTCCACCGAGGTTCAGCGCCACCGTCCCTCTGGGTCGTTCACTTGGCCTTCCAGTCACAGAGCTTCACTGCTGAAGCAAGAATGCCTAACTGCTTTATATGTGTTGTGAGGCAGGCGTGCACGGAGGAGCTCAAGTCTGTAACACTAAGAGCTTCCTGTCAGCTTGGTAGTTCATTTTCTACATCCTCCATCCATTATTTAAACTGAGTGAGCTGTGAAGGGTCGGGGGTGGGGGGCACTGATACATGCACAGGGAGGACATACGGACACCACATGCCGTCAGGTTCAAACCTGGAACCTTCTCACTGTAAGGGGACAGTGTTAACCACTGCACCATCATGCCACGCTTGTTTCTTATATAATAAATATATTTTGCTGTAAAATGGCATAAAACTCACTGTACTGCCGCTCCACTAACTATTTTTACTTTAAAGAAAATGGAGGAAAGGCTGTTGGGCGGGTTCTCTGACTTCCTTATTCTCTAGGACGTGTCTTGACCAAGTCACAGTGATGTAACATAGAAGAAGATGCGTGGAAACACATCACTGTCACTGCTGGTGTGTCTGTTGCAGCAGATATGTCAGAGAACAGCTGTCCAGTCGGGGTCATGGCAGCACACCCCAGAGCTACAGACAGAGAGTCCAGTTACTGCACCTGCTCTGTGTCTGTGAACACACTGCCACAGCCCGCACACTGAAACCTACATGTTCAGTATCTGCTGTATGAGAAGCAGCAGCAGCCCTCGCTCTCCGCTTCAGCTGCATCTGGAAAAGACTCACCCTCATATCGTCCTGTTAGCGTTTGACCTGTGATCAGGGACCCACACCTACACTGTGAAACAGTCAGTGACTGAATGATGACAAAACTGTCATGCAGTAAGAAGAATATCACACTTCTCCCAGATTTAACCCAAACCTTCCCCTGTTGAACTTTACAATTAAGTTGAACTCAGATATTTTAATGGCTTTGTTACAATATTAAAGATCACCTAAAACTTTGAAAAACAAGTTATACACATGTAAAAAAACTAAACAAGCAACAATAATTAAAGTGCAGGAGAAGCTCATAGAGAAATGCTCAGTTAAACTCCCACTTCTTGTTTGACTTCTCCTCCTTCTTCCCTCCACAAGCTCCCACTCAACTTGTCTTTCCAGCGTGTTAGTCTCTCTCCCTTGGCTGTTTTTAAGTGCTGCTCTGAATAAATAAATGCTAAATCAACCCTCTCTCAGTGTGGTAATTCAAAGCACCGAGGACCGCAGTGAATTTAAAGGCGAGCTGAGGAGACTTTCTCATGGCTCCAGCTCAAGGCAGACAGACATGATGAACAGCTGAGAAAGGCGAAAAACGTAATGTGAAATTCATGACAATCAGCAAACAATCACATAAAAATCAGCTTGGTTTACTGACTAACACACTGAGCAGCAGTCATGTGCACAAATATTGAAGTGCTCACCCACACGCAATTATACAAATACTGCAAAATTCCCACACACTGAAATACACACAGCCATATACACAGGTTGTGGCAATTCCTAACCCACACAAACAAATCCACATCACATTTTTGAAAAGATGTACCAGATGAACAAATGGATGCTCGTGCAGACAGAAATGTGCACACAAACGTGGGGATAAAGACACAAGTACACACTGATACACACTCATACAGTGACTAAGCAGGGGCCAACAAAACAACCATGAGATATCTGTGAAGAGAACAAGGGAGAGCAAGTACTGTATGTGTGTTTATACCTTCACATATGTGTACTGTGAGTGTTATTCACTCGGTGGTTTCCATTCATTCATGCATTAAGAGATTAAGAGAAAAATGGTCCATATTATAGTATTGGCTTGTATGTCAGTGACTCCACAGTCTGGAAGTTAACCTTATAGTACTGTTATCTGGTGCAGTCAAGGCCAAGATAATAAGATAATGCCTGTTACTGAGCCAGTAAGTCCTGACATAAATCTAAACATCACATTATTAGCATCTACAAACATTTTACTGCCATTACAGTAAAGTGGAAACCTCAGGAGCATCCTCAAGCCATCGTTATGGGCCACCATGAGCCTGTGCAGGCTGCCCCCCCTGTGGCATCGCCACGTACGGAGTGGTGCAGAAGGCTCTGAACAGAGAAACCTTCACCGATGGTAATGTTGTGGCCAAGCCGCACATGTACATTTAGATTGTTTTTTTTGCAGGAAACAGTGCGCATTATACACTGCAACACACCCGGGGCCAAATTCATTCCACTTTGGTCACTCATGTTATTAGATTCTCTGAAATGAATGCATGAAGAGAGAAAAAGGAGAGACGGTGGCCACACAGAGAAAATACACAAAGATAACCAGAGAGACGAATGTGGAGAAACACAGAGAAGGGCCTGTAGTATATTTCTCATCTGAGATATTGTGTTTAACAAACACAGCACCTCAGAATCGATTAGCTGACGCTTCCAAAGCTAACACCAGATACACACACATGAACACACAGACACACATCTTTTTGTTTGTCAAGTCATCGCAGCCATTTCTCAGCACTGTGAAGAAAAATAGCAGAGGTCTGACATGGCTGGGCAGCACACACACACACACACACACACACACACACACACACACACACACACACAAACACAGATATACAACCTCAAAATAACCCTGTAGTTACAGAGTCGTAGTTGTTCCCATAGAAATAATGTTTACATGCACAACAAACTAGTAAACAGCCTTTAACAACATTTTAATTAAGTTCACATGGATCGAAGTAATGCCACTTCTCTTAGTAATAACCCCATTAACTTGGATTAATTTGTAATTAGTATTGTACTGACACTGCAGCAACCTGTGCTGTTTGCTCTGAAGTCTGTGTAACCTTTGAAGACTTAAGTCTCTCTAAGTCCTTTACATACGGCTGTAACACACAGATCTAATACAGACGTGTTATAATAACACCGATAACAATAGGAAGATGATGCAGGTGTTTCAGCAGATTGCTCTGTATAAACGTCTTTCTTTAAAGGATAAGTTCACTCATTTTCTATATTAACAGTATTTTCAACACCCCCATACAGGGACTAAAGGACTTTTTTCATTAAAGGAACCTACCGAAATGTGTGGCGCCGAGTAACGCCATAACATTGAGTACCAGGAATGTGAGAGGGGAGTGTGTGTGTGTGTGTGTGTGTGTGTGTGTGTGCGCAGAGCAGTCGCCACTGATCGGTTGAACATCGCAGGTTAAAACAGTTTGCGCACTGATTTCCAACTATATCGTCAGCAGTAATGCTGACAGAGGCCACTGGCTAAAAAAAAGTAGAAGAAGAAATAAGTTCCTGTGGTTAAATATAAAAAGACAAAAACACGTCCCAGCTGTTGGGAGACAGAGTGAGAAACCATCAGCTACTGTAGCAGAGGGAAGGTTTTCTTCCTCAGTGAAAGCTGTTTGACACATCCAGCTTTAATCCATCACTTGATATACAGTTCATTCACACATTAATCATGCAGGGGACTGTACTGACATCAGTGCTGGACATGTGACGAAGACAGAAGACAGTAAGAAACAGCAAAAAGACAGGGGAGGGACAAGAGGACGAACTGGTTTCTACTGGTTCCCAATATACAACTGATGGTTTATTGATCTGCTCCAGCACTAAGATCAATACAGCACAAGGCACTGAGTGAGAGAGAGGTGGAGGAAGAGAGAGGTGGAGGAAGAGGGACGGGTAGAGGAAGAGAGAGGTGGAGGAAGAGGGACGGTAGAGGAAGAGAGAGGTGGAGGAAGAGGGACAGGTAGAGGAAGAGAGAAAGGTGGAGAAGGAGAGACGGGTAGAGGAAGAGAGAGGTGGAGGAAGAGAGACGGGTAGAGGAAGAGAGAGGTAGACGGGTAGAGGAAGAGAGAGGTGGAAGAGAGACAGGTAGAGGAAGAGAGAGGTGGAGGAAGAGGGACTGGGTGGCTAATGTCGTGATGTGAAACATCACTAAAGAGACCAAAACTCGAGCTTGGTCGACCAGGTCCATCTTTGTTTATGGGAGGATGCAGTCGCATAATGACTTTGGATTTTTCAATTGCGGGCACAGCCGAACACCACCTTCCTGCTTTCAGTGGGCTTCGGGGTGAGGGGCGTCAGGTTACCTATGAGCTCTTCGGGGTGAGCAGCGTCAGGTTACCTAGGAGCTCTTCGGGGTGAGCGGCGTCAGGTTACCTAGGAGCTCTTCAGGGTGAGGGGCGTCAGGTGACCTAAGAGCTCTTCGGGGTGAGGGGCGTCAGGTTACCTAGGAGCTCTTCGGGGTGAGGGGCGTCAGGTTACCTAGGAGCTCTTCGGGGTGAGGGGCGTCAGGTTACCTAGGAGCTCTTGTTTACTGGGGTTTTTGAGTAACCTGATTACTGCTGTAATCTGCTTTCTCTCAGTAACCAGGTTACTTAGGCGCATGTAAACGCTAGCGAGGAATGAAATGAAAGGAGTAGACAGGAAGCGATGGATGGAGAGAGAAAGAGAGGAACATGGAAAGAGAGATTTTTTGAAAAGGGAAGGAGGAGAAGATGGATGGACAGCTGGAGAGGGGAGATAACCAAGGGGTGAGGGATAAGCATATTGAGCTGTAATGTGACCAGTGACATTTTGAGGACTGTTGTTGTACTGAATGTCCTCACTATGTCAGTCTTTCTGGAAGCTGCAGTAAAAATGAAAAAGTGCCATAAAGTTAATGGTGAATGATACAGAAATGTTATATTTGGTCGTCTTCCCCTGGGGACATTTTCTGTCTCCATCACAAAGGCCATGGAGTAAGTAGTTTCTAGGACACATGACATTATGGCGCTCCACTGAAAACATGTTGTTTTGGTCTGCAGCTGTGGGAAACCTTCCACTTCCTTCCCAACCCTTCAACAGCTGCTGACTGCTACATGTAGAAACTGTTGGAAGCATGAGAGCAAACAGTCGGTGCCCATTTGAGACACGTAGGGTTTTTAATAGAGGACAGCGTGAGGCACCAAAGTTACTTCACAGAACATCAGTTACCACCTTGGCTTTTATTCACGGGGGGGGGGGGGGGGTAATATATTATTTCATGCTTCATAGAACTAGGGGTTTACTTTACTTTTCATATTTATTTCCAGTGTGTCACCCTTCTCTGAGTCTGTGCCCCAGCCTGCCCACCCTGTCCAAACCTTTCTAGATCCAGCCAGACCCAGCTGACAATGTGTAGTCAACTATCATCCCAACAAGGAAAGACTGCTTACATGTAAGTGTAGCTTTACTAACAATGCATAGCAGAACATTTTGGGTGGACACTTATTTGTTCTCTTGCCGAGAGTTAGGTGAGGACATAGGAAACTACAGCTAGCCGCCGGTTAGCTTAGCACAAGCCTTAGCTTTAACAGAATCCACTTCCTGGCATTGAACAAACTTAAACATTACATTAAAAGTATAATTTATTTAAACATTAAAATACCCAGCTGGTACTCCACTGTTTGTTCCACTACATTTAAGTACCAGTAGAAACCAGTAAATATTTCACTGGTAGATGATTCATACAGCAAAATGACACTGTAATTTATGGGCAGTGTTATAAAGTGTTTTATGACTCTTCCTAAATAATCAGTCTCCCATATTAAAAAAATAATATACAGTAGGCTGGAAAATGAGAGTTATCATCTCATTTAGCAACTTGAAGCGTTCTCACTCTTCAGAGAGCTGGCAGCATCACACAGACAGCGGTCTCCACTGAAGTCAAGAGCACCTTCACTCTCAAGTGGATTTATTAAAACGAGTACTTCAATCTATTTTTTTATATGACTGAGGCTGTGTCCTGGCAGGGTACATCCCGACCACAGAACTGCAGATCAAGCAGCGATGATAGACGGATGCCAGGAAGTTATCAATATGAATTTATGTGGACTGGAGAAGCGACTTGGTGCTGGCAGAGACTCGGTGAGAACAGGAGTGGAGGAGGGCTACCAGAGTGGTGCCAGGACAACAGACAGACACACTGGCACCAAACGGCACACACACCCTCAGTATCCACATTCTTGGCTTGGGTGATGCACTACTTCCTTTGCAACTGTTGTGCACCCCCTGTTTGGCTCCCAGTACCTCTGTGAGATTAACTCCTACAGAGGGGTGGGCGCGCACACACACACACACACACCCTTGTTTTTGTCACTTACCAGGTCCCTGTGGAGACTTACATATCCTGGAGACTTTTCCTAACCTTAACCAAACATTGCTTTAACCTAACACCCTATCGTTCTCATACGATTTGCCGATATACGAGGGAGGCGAGGCCACAAAAAAGACAGCATTGTCAGATCCCACAAGCTCAGAGAAACATCACTTTGGGGGACATTAGTTTGACTCATTCACTTCCTGGAGACTTACCCTAACCTTAACTGTAACCACTATTTGGCTAACCCTAACCCTTAACCTAACATTAAACTAAGTCGTCATTCTAAAATGTAACAATTTATTATGGAGGGGGATGTTTGTTGTGTTTGCAGCCTCACTTTCTGGAGCGGCTATCCCACATCAACACGTCATTATGAGGCTGTAACTCACAGTATGGGAAGAGGTTTGGCTGCAAAAATCAAAACCCTTCAGTTCAGACAAATGATATTACTAGTAGTCTTCATCTGGTCATCGAAGTGAAAATCATCACAACCAGTGGAAGCCATTATGGGAGCGCTGTCACCTGGACTGTCCCTCTGGGGCAGACATAGCAGTGGGGTTCTGCTGATCACTGTGACAGTGCTGCATTGTGATCCCAGTTAGAAAGCAAAGCCAGCTGTTTGCAGCTGTGTGCAACTTGAAACCTTAAAGTAGAAGCTAGTGTTTTCTGTGGGCCTGCACAGGCACTGCTGCTGTGAACTTTGCCCTGGAGAAGACATCAGGAAGATTCAACGTCTAATCAAACAAAACTGCTGTGGAAATGTGACAAAGCCAAAGTCTTGTGCTACTGGCAGCCATAAAGGCCTGGAGCTCTGCAGCGGACATAGCAATGTGGCTACGACAGTCACTTTGATAGGGCTGTGTTGTGCAGGCAGCCCATCAGACCATCCAGCTGTTCAAAACTGCATCCAAACTGCACAGCAATAAAACTTCACAAGTTCACAAACATTTTGCCAGTGGCTTAATCCAAACCAATCAGTATTCCTGATGTGTTCGCAAAACAGATTTTTACAAACTGAAATTCACTGCTTTTCCCTGAACACCTCCACTTTCAAAGACCCTGTGGGAGCGAGATGAAGGGATGTGTGCTGGCAAGTCCTCAGGGCAGGGAGGTGTCGATGATTTACAGGTACAGCAAAGCACAGAGAGCTGCACCTTCACTAGAGGACTGCAGTTGAAAAGAGGGGAACTGACAGCGTGACAGATGCTAAACACATGAATGCAGCCAGGATCCCGTGCCCAGCGTGGAGCTCTGGCATGTGATTTCAGTTGTGGCTAACGATGATCAAGGCGCTGCACTGCATAAGAACCAGTTAGATGATCCAGCTCTTGATTTAGGTCTTTATTAGGTTTCTCCAATAAGAAGCTCTTCCAACAAGCCAACAAACAAATCACTGACTTCAGGCTGGTCAAATGAAAGTTTCTGAAGTCTGCATGGTTTGCTTTGTGAATAAAAACACACAGATACTGTGTTTCTGCTTTCAAGACATGGAGGAGTTACACATATAACCAATGGTGAGGTGGCTCCTCTTGGTCACAACTTGACTAAAGCCTGAGGCCCTGTTGTCTGCCCTATTTCATTCTCAACATTGTATGTATCTAAAAAACTTTGAATTGTCCTTTATATGAAGTAACTTTGCCTTGACTTGCTAAAACTGGGTTTTACAGCCCGGCTGCTTGGAGCTAAATGCTAACTTAAGCACCTTAGCATGTTCCAAATGACAGTGTTATTTAACATGTGTGTGGTTTAACAGGAAACATACTACTGTCAGCACATTAGCATTTAAAATAACTGATAGGAATGTCCTTGGTTTTTCAGGAACCTAAAATGTTGAGCTGTGTTAGACAAAGACTTACTGAGTTAGAATAGTTCATTCTGAGCGGAACATACACGTGTGCACCACATTTCTTGGCAATCCATCCTACTGTAACTGAGATATTTCATTAAAACTGTAAATCTCCTGAATTAGATTTGGGTATAGACAAATTTTTATCTTTTAATTTTGTCAGCTTTAGTTAAGTTTTAGTCAGTGGAAAGTTAATTCTTTTTGTCTAGTTTTCCACATTTTTGTATGTTTATATCTTCTAAGCACTTTGATGTTACAGCTGCCTCCGTCTTTGCCGTGTACAGTTACCATGGTTACAGGTGTGCGTCTGTCCCTGACCTCTGCAGCAGCTGATTCAGTCTCATTCAGAGTCAAACCCTGTTCACTGGGCTCAGCCTGAGAGGAGAAGCTAAACCGTGGGAGAACATGAAGACGGTGCGGTTTGTTTGCCGACATCCTGCCCACGTTCATCCACATCACTTCCTGATCCGATCTGTTCATAAATGTCAACCTGCTGCTGAATTTTCCTCGTACACACCAAGACGGAATGTAACTAAATGCATTTAACTAAGTACAATTTTGAGATATCTGTTATTTACAGCAGTATTTCCACATCCTGCTCCTTCATCCTGTGACTTCACTCCATGTCAGAGACAAACCGTGTACTTTTTA
The DNA here is from genome assembly GCF_001952655.1 of Monopterus albus. Taxonomy (NCBI): domain Eukaryota; kingdom Metazoa; phylum Chordata; class Actinopteri; order Synbranchiformes; family Synbranchidae; genus Monopterus; species Monopterus albus. The sequence continues at coordinate 969,111 of NW_018128001.1, forward strand.
CTACACTACATGTACCTGATAACTTCAGGTCCAGAATCAGATGAATCAAACCAAACCCAGAAGAACCATCAGACTCTATTGATCCCAGTAGGAAATCCACCAGCTACCCAGCAGGATGGAAAGTACTTCCCAGTATAAGTATATAAGGTAGTTACCATCAGCTCCACCTTTAGCAGCTGCAGCAATAAAGTGATGAACACAGTAATAATAATAAAATGATAAACATTAATGTAAAATGTGGTTTTCTGCATAATGACTCATTTTACTCTTGGTACTTTAAGTATGTTTTGATACCAATACTTTTGTACTTTTACTTATGTAACATTTTGAATGCAGGACTGTTACTTGTAACAGAGTATTTTACACTGCAGTATTACTATTTTACTGAAGTAAATGGTCTCAGTACTTCTTCCATCACTGTGTACACATTGTGTCTGCAGGACATAATCGACATTTTATGACTCATGCTTATTGAAAAGTGTGTTGATGGATTTCAGAGCCAAGCAGCGGCGAGTTTCCTGCTCTCTGCCAGATTTAAACAGGCACAGCTGTGCACCTCCTGCCCTCGTTCCCCTGCTGCACACCCAGAGAGCATTTAGTCTGAGATCACTACTGCTGAAGATAATCATACCTCTATTTTTGGTGATGGGCCTTTTTCAGGAAAAGCTGTTGAATCTGAATAGCATGATTAGGTCACTGAAGGAAGCCGGGAAAGCTCTGGGCTACAACTAATCAAATCTCACTTACCTTTAAAAATACTAGCGTTTTCAGTACAAACACTAGGTGACACTTGTAGGGGCAGCAGCTACCTCGCATCGCATTTTTTATCAGTTCCAAAATATTTATTTTAGTATTTTGTCCTGGTTAACAGCAAGCACATAATGAGGTGTTGTTTCAAAACGAGTAATGGTATCTGTATTTGTCTTTAGTGTTCAGGTATTATGTATTTTATGTGTTGTGTCCAGTAACTTCTGTAACTTTCCAAAACAAACATATGCTTGAGTGATCCCTGCAGCAGAGGCAGCGCCACACTCACAGTCAAGTCATATTTGTAATGGACATTTAACGGCCGTTTGGCTCCAGAGCTCGTGTCGAAGGTGTCCTGAGTCAGTCAGTGAGGTCCTTTGAGAACCAGCAACAGGGACCTGTGGGTGTGAATGTGAGTGGGATGGTTGTCTCTCTGTATGTGTCAGCCCTGTGATAGACTGCTGGCCTGTCTAGGTGTCCCCCCCCCAACACACACACACAGGATATATGACACTATATGGTCCTGAAATATACTAGTTCAATTAAGAGAAAAACATATTTCATTTACATCAGGATTCAAGGAGAGAATCTGTTTAGCAGAGCTCTACATCCGTCAGAACACAGCATGTATATATCACATATGGGGATGTGAGGCCTCAGATTGGTTGGAGTGTGCCCTCACTGACGTCACTGGAGACATGCTCAACTATCACTGCTTTCTCATTCCTTATTTCAATACAAATGACACGTTTCAAGCCTGCTGTGCTCTTTCAAATAGATTATCTGACTACATGAACACTGCTGGAGCTATCAGATTCAAAAAGTCACAAGCACTAGCACATTTCGAAGCCTCCCTGTGGTCCCACGCTGTTGGCCGACAGACAGAAACGTGTAATTCTTTGACATCTTAATTTCCTATTTAAAACACCTACAGTAAGTAGGACACAAGGCCACATGGCAGGTCCTTTATAAGTGCTGCTGAAATAGTCTGTGAAATCAAAAAGAATGTGTTTTAAAGACAGAGCAGGAGGAAATCAAGGCTGAGTAAAACCCAACTCTAGTGTAGCATTTGAAAGGCCAAGTGCCCTGAATAATGTAACAGCCTTTATCCTCTCCCCAGGCTAAGGGGGCACTTATTAACATTCTTAAAAAGATGCTTTTCAATTAGGCCTGACTTGGTGGTGGCAATGTGTATGCTAATGTGTGCATGTGTGTAAAGTGGAGTCTGTGTGTGAGAGAACCTGCCTGTGCAAGAAGCTACCGAAGAATCAGAGGCAGTAACACATTCCCAGCGAGAAGCAGACTCAAACTGAATCGCATTAACACCTCTTCATTAGAATGACCCTTGGCACCGAGCAAACTTGCTAATCAGCATAAAATAAGAAGGTGCACGAAGTCTGGAGGCTCTAAAGCTAATCTGAGCTTGATTCTTTTTGTTTTAGCTTATTTAAAAGGGACACGGGACTTAAAGGGATTTGGTTTTTGAACTATATCGGCCTGTGTCATGACAAATTGTGACTGAAATCAAAATCCCTGCCAGATACATCCTAAACATCTAATTATCAGCCTCACAGCAATGGGCTTTGGATGAATAATAATTCTGGTTCGATTTTTATAAAGATGTCTTTCTTTATAGTGTGATGTCAGAATAAATGTCAGACACCACCGTCAAGCTGCTGTTGGCTGTATGTATGAGTGGTAAAGGGTGAATGAATTCTGTTTGCAAAGACATTTTATATGTCCATCCATCCATCATCTATACCGCTTGGGGGGCCTGGAACCCATCCAGCTGACACTGGGTGAGAGGCAGGGTCCACCCTGGACAAGTCGCCAGTCTGTCACAGGGCTGACGTGTAGACAAACAACCACACTCACTCCTACAGGCAGTTTAGAGTCACCAGTCAACCTAAGCTGCATGTCTTTGGGCTGTGGGAGGAAGCTGGAGAGAACCCACACGGGCACAGGGAGAACATGCAGACTCCACACAGAAAGGCACCGGGTCCGGGTTCGAACCCGGACATTTTATATGTTGCGATCTCAATTAGATCAGGCATTATTAATATGAATTATTTAATTGCAGTCAGAACAGAGGCTGCCAGTGTCCTCAGACACTGTATGTGATGGGAAACAAAAGTACTGCTTTTTAAAAACAGTTCCTCTTGTTTAGATGCTAAAGAGGCTTGAGGGATGGTCACCCACATCAGTCCAGACCAAAAGATCTCAACTTTTTGATTAATTTCCATAAAATATAATAGAAACACTGATGCTCCCTGCGAGACAAATCTGACTGTGCTGATCCTCTGACTTGTCCAGCACAAGCACCAGGTTCACGTTTGGTTAAAAGTGAACTAGCTTGACAACTGTCGGATAGATTTTGAAGTACACTATTACTTCTGCTGCCACAAATAAAATAAAAAGCTATTGGAACATATAGTGAATGGATTGCCACACATTTTTGCAGATATTCATGCTCCCCAGATGATAATTTCTTCGCCCCGACTCTTCCTCTAGCACCACCAGGTTCACAGTGAGTTAAACATCCTAATGACTCGGCCTTAGTTGTACTTTGTGTTTAGTGCTAATTATCAGCTGAACATGCTAAAGTAGGACGATGAACATGGTAAACATCACACCTGCCAAACATCAGAATGTTAACGTGTCATTACAAGCATGATAGGACCGTTGTACACGTGAACATCTTCTCATCACTCAACCTCTTCCTTGACTCTTTTTAAAGAACATGGCACCGATTTTACCATGGCTCTTAAAAGAAGTATGATGAAAAGCGATCTAAAGAAGGATCTGTTCTGAGGTATTTCTTGCTGTTGTACCTAAACTTTACCCGGTGTGTTTGTTCTGAGCATGTCTGCCCTTTTTCTGCTTGGCTTTCCCCAGAAGACCCACAGTATTCATTGCTGAATAATGACCAGCTCTCCTGAAGCAGCTGGGGTTAGGCGCCCTGCACAGGGGAACCTCAAGAGCACACAGCGAAGGAGCAAAGAGAATAACTCACTCACATCACACACCAGGACTTTCCAAGACAGTCTGTGGAGTTTGAAAAAACTAATTAGGGCAAACATTACCCTCAGTTTTCTAGAGAATCAATCACTAGGCAGCCACAAAACTCATTTCAAGAACCACTTTTATAGTCTGAACCACTGCCTGACCTTCTGCTTCTAACTGGCCACACTTTATGTTGGCTCTTCTTGGAGTTCAGATGGGACACCAGGCCTTGATGGCTTATCTTACTGAGCCCTTACAAAGTTGGCTCACCAGATCCTTCTGGAAATATGTCATTATTGACCATCACTCTCTCATTATGCTGGAGTCTGGTTTATTTTATGACTATCTGTCCCATGAGTACTGAGTTTCCTGCTCCGCTTCTGTCCCACTGAGCGCTCAGAGTCTCACCCTTTTCCCAAACAAGCTCTCTATTTCCTGATTAATGCACAATAATCCCTGATAAGGCAATAAGCTGATGTGCTCAGGTGATTCAAAACAAAACAAAGACAACAGAAGTGAGTGTGAATAAAACAGTTTCAGTACAGTACACTGTCAGTGCAGGCCAACACATTTTTTTCACTTCCGTTGCTGAATCTTGATTGGGATCATGCCATGCAGGGGTCTGTTGACCAGACTGAGAGTCTAGAGCCATGCCAGCACCTGAATAATGCAGTACTATGGTGCTGTGAGCTAAATGCTGATGCCACCACGCTCTCAGTGACGAACATGCTGATGTTTATCAGGTAATGTTAACCACCATGGTCAGCATCTTAGTTTAGCATGTTAGCATGCTGACATAGAGCTGGATCGCCACCGCCATTAAGCCCCATCATCTGGGAACGTGAATGTTTTGTGCCAATTCATCTGGGAGATGTTGAGACAAAGTCAAAACTTTGACCTGCTGGTGGCAACGCAGGGAAAGTCAGTAGGAATCATCCTTCCCTCCTTGTTAGTCAATGGGACATGAGCCAAACTAATAACTCAAAGTACAAATCAAATATATACTTTTCTAACAACAGGTGATTTCTGTGTTTTTTGGTAGATATTATCAGGCTGATGTGTGTACAAGTGGTTGTTTTTCTGATACGTTGGTTTTAAGTTACTAATCATATGAAACGAGACGTATTTTAGATGATTTGACAGCTTTGATCTGTGGCCTGATACATCACTCGACTACTCGGCCCCTACTGAGCAGAATCTGGTGGAAAAACAGCAAGATGGCCGCCGCCATACTGACGATGTTTTGGCTTCACTTTTGTACAGTGGAGGGAAGTGGTGATAGTTTACAGTCTGTGGTCTGTACAGAATGCTATGGAATTTGAACACAGTCTATTAAGTTTTCTAAATGTCATCAGACCTTTTCTGTATCAGGAGGTCTTACTGTAAACTGTAATGCTTACATAAGCTGTGACTGGAAATAAGGTCATGCACATATAACTTTATACAGGAGCCTCCAAGAGACTGATAATTGTACGTAATTCAGAGTTTGAAAACTAAATAAACCACTGACCAGTAATTGGTAGAGAAAAAGTGTCTGGTCAATGTATTATAGTTTGTCTGGAGCACATCTCTTCCTGGCACATATTTGATTTACTGTATGTTCATTTTATTAGGGGGGTGACTTGTACCTAGGTTACATGAATACAGTATCTTTATTCACTTCACAGGCTACAAACAACTCCACCTACAATCTCAGTTGCACATTTGAACCAACTTTAGCTTAGTTTTAGTAAAAAGAAGCTTCTGATATTTCCTGGGTTTGTGTGTCAGTGTGTTTCATGCTTCATGCATAATGTTCATGCTTCAGTGTTTTCTTAAGCTTTGCCAAAAGCTGCTCTCTGTTATGCTGCATTGGCTCGGTCTCTCTCTGTGTGTCTGATAGTGTGTATGTGACTTTGTACATCTGTGGATGTGTGTGTGTGTCCATAAATCTACTGGTTCCTCTGCAAGTAGCCCCGCCAGCCTTCTGTTTAGCACATTATCCATCCCGCTGTTGCCATAGTGTTGGATACACACAAACACATACATGCACAAATACATATACATCTCCAATGACACAAAGTCAAAAAAGACACACGTGCATTTAGACTGTCATGCATTTTCTTTCACAACCACACTCTCGCACAAGCTTACAAAGACATAAATGTCTCACAAAGGGAGAGTCGGTCATGGCAGTGATGATACTGTAGGGTGGACTATTCATTCTCTCCCATGGCATGTGTTCAGTGTGTGTGTGTGTGTGTGTGTGTGTGTGTGGAGGTGAATATGTTCTGTAGGTATTGTGCTTATTTAAAAAAATCACAGAATGAGTTCTGCATCACATTAGCTGAGCATAACATATAAAAAGAAATGCAACATTATCCATCCATTGCAGAGATGTGACCGTAGCGTTGTATTATTAATTATTAAAACAATGAAATGAAATGAGAGCGTGCTGAACAGTAGTGGGTCAAAGCCAGTCCTTCACCAGAGGTGAGGTGAAGTTGACTGGTGTGTATCTCTGTGAGGTAAGGACAATGCTGTGCATCCCCCACATGCTCACTCACTCACAGACATGCTGCACATGTCTGTGTCCATACAGTTGCGTTTGTCTTTCAGGTGCACTGTGTCCTTGGCTACTTGTGAATTCATGATGTGAGCGTCTGAGTCAGCAGAGAACTTGTCTCTTCTTCAGTGTCTCAGTGGGGGTTTCTTATGCAACTCTTCTCTTATTCACACATGCATGATGTAGCTGGTACGGCAGCACAACTGCTATGGACCGCAAGCGCCTGCAGAGAGTGGTAAAGACTGTGGAGAAGATCACCAGGACTCCACTGCCCTCTCTGCAGAGCATTTACCATCACAGGGGGCGTAGGAAAGCTGCCTCCATCCTCAAAGACCCCACCCACCCCCAGCACGGACTGTTCATACCCCTACCCTCCGGTCAGAGGCTCAGAAGTGTGAAGTGTAGGACCACTAGACTGAAAAACTCTTTCTTTCCCTCTGCCATCAGACTCCTAAACAGCTGACTCAGGATCTACCTCATGTAATTCCATCTGTACTGTTTACATACTCATTTTGCCCAACTGCACACTCACCGCTGAGTATTTACACTCCACAGCTCCCACGTAGCATATATTCTCTCTGCATTATATTGTGTTCTTGTTGTATTTTTATTTGCTCCCTTCACTTGATGCTTTAAAGTGCCTTAGGTTTGTGTTATTTATTTATCTACTTTATATTTCATTTGTATTTTGTGGCATTCATGTGGACGGCAAAGTAAGAATTTCATTGTACAGGGAAACACGTTTCCTAACTGTGCATATGACAAATAAACACTTTGACCTTTGACCTAGCCTGGAATCAGCAGCTCAGTTTCTGAACACTGCCCTGCTTCACTTTCATGCAGTTGCACACAGTCATACCTGGGAGCATCCTGGTATAACTCTGAGCCAGCGAGCACCATGCAGCCCATTCTCCCCTGTGGGACCCAAATTATTGTAGCATGCTTTATGTGTGTTGTTTATGTAATTGGTCTTACTTTTCTATGCATTGCATAGGCCAATTCACCGGTGATATCACCTCCTGAGCCACTGCCGCCCCCACCAAACAGGGCTTTGTCATTGGTCTTATTTGAGACAAAATCCAATCATATGACATGTGGAGGATTTTCCAGGTGCATGTATGATGTGAAGCTAATCCTAATGTGTTCCATAGAAGAGAAGTGCCAGCTATTGTCTGTTTGTCTTTGCATCTAGTATGACTCATATATACTAGGAAGTCTTTCTTTACCTGCAGCCAGACATAAACATCAACACATTGATTAATAACAGCACAGAAATTCAAATGGGTGTAACATGTAAAGGCCTTTTTGTGTGCATTAATCAGGCATTTGCTGTAATTTCTTATATTCATTTAAGGTTCTCAGTCAAAGTATCCTGCTGTGAGTAAATTGTTAGCCTGTGCTGCCTTGACTGGCACTAATCTGTCATGTAATACACAAAACAATGGACACCTGTCCAAATACTTTTGTGTACTTTCGATGTAGGGCTGTTTGGCTTTTTAATGGTTTGTGCTCAGCTTTAGCTCCAGTGAAGTAAACGCTACAGGGTACCGTTATATTTTAACATTGTGCCAACAGTAACGTACATACTGTCCTTTGTTCATGTGTACATGTACTGCTATGCAGCGTTGCAAGCAGGATTTGCATCAGTCACAATTCACACAGGGACAAAATGTGCTATGTTCATCCAGCATGTCCTACTTTAGAACTGCAAAATGAACAGAGTCTGCACATTCAGAACAAGCAAGTCGTCTGGACACAACAGATATATGATGAGCTGCTGAAGATGAACAGCTGGTCCTGACAGCAGCAGGAGACCAACTGATGACAGGCACTGTCTACGAGGCCGTCCACTTATCACACGCAGCATCGCGTCGCCTAAGCCTATAGTTTCAACTTTTAAGATATTTCTTTGCAAACTTGCATCATGCTCAGACACTTTTATCACTGTGATTTGCATGATGCAACACAATGACATGGTGCCGACAGACAGCCCGGAAAGAGATTCTTAAACAATAACAGTTCAGTGCACAACGTGAGTACATTTACCCAGTGATTCAGAGTGATAACAACACATTATGACTCTTGTCTTGTGGGGCAACAAACAACAGCTACAGCGCCCGCTAGTGTCCTCAGGCACACTGCTGGTTCTCTTGTGACAAATGTTAGGAAAGACTGCAGAAAACAAAACAGATGATGCTTCTGCATTTCACTTAACTCACTAATGTTACAGACACATGAAGAGGGACGACCACCTGTCATGAGCACAAACAGGGACCATTCCTAAAGTGTCTTTCTTTCCATCAGACCTGCTAAGCAAGGCTCTAAACACCGTGACTGAAACCGGATCGAGTTGTTAGATCTCTGTTGTTAGGGTCTGCTTTCACTCCTGTGTCAGCTCAGCACTGACACCCTCAGCTCTACAGGCAGTACAGACGTGTTGCAGGTTACCCAAGACAGCAGAGCTGGGAGCCAACGCCACACACAGTCTAGCATAACACAGACATTCTTACAGGGTAAAACCTAGAGATTCTAAAACCTACACTGTTCTGCACTGCTCCATTTATGTTTCCTGAGCTCGAGATAACACCCGAGTTAGAGTAAGATGATGAACAGTGACAACATGAAAAATTGCTCCAGTTTGCAGTCACAGCCAAGCGCAGCTGAAACGACTGCTCAGAGAAACACGTCCTCCTCTGGAGGACTCCAGTTGGAGACTGTCGTGGTTTTCTGTACAGTAAGTGCTGTGACTAAATAGAACGTGATTTAAAAACTGTGCTGCCAAGGTAAATCTGGGATGTGGCCAGAAATGGGAAGACATTTATCACAAAAGAACAGATGTCATGTTGTGTTTCTGCAGCCTGCCATGGTTTTGGACATCTCATAGTCATTTATGTAATGGTTTCTAATCAGCTATAAACAAACTGTAACATGAGCAAGCAGGTGTGGAGGGACCGTGTGTATTTGAGGATGAAGTCATAACCAATCAGAGTGAGAAGAGGAGCACACACAGTAACTTTTGATTACATCCTTGCAGTGATGAACACAGCTGCTGACTCACTGAATTGTAGGGACCATTCAGTGTTTTGCTCCTGGCCCTAATTGGCGGAGTTAGTGACGAGGCCTGAATGCAGACCGACATGTCATTAGACGTAATTTCAGCATAATGTAAGCAGCTCTCACCCTTGCGTTTCATCAGTGGTAGGTGTACACCATTCATATATAATTCATGTCTTCACACAGAGCAGCTTTCTCTCAGGCTTTCACCGTGTGCTCCACAGCCTATTTAAGTCCTGCCCCAGTGTCTTATCAGTTTATAAATTCATCACAGGAAAAGTATAAAGCACTGCACTATTTGCCAGCTCTGAGATGGCTAATATAATATCCGTGGCTCTAGGGAACACAAGGAAGCAACCACCTAATTACAGACAATATAATAAAACAACCTGCAGCTATTAAATTACATGAATCACTTTAATTTCCACTTCTACTAGTGCCCGGACTCCTCAGGCCCCAGCTACAGAGGATCAGTCACAAACTGATTCAGCTGAGTTCACACCAGGACACACTCTCTCTCACATGCAGCATCTTCCTCCTCTGATTTGGTCTGTGTGTAGGACAGAGTGTGTATCTCTCTGGATGTGTGTGTGTGTGTTAAAGCAAGTGAAGATGAACAAGTGAAGTGTGAAGAGCTGAAGCTACTGACACAGCACAGATCCTCTTCTTATGATTAGCCTAGTTATCACTGCTGTGGGGGGGTGGGGTGGGGGAGGGGGAGTAGATGAATAAGAAAGAAAGGCCAAATGGAAGGGAGGGAAGGAGGACGAGGCAGGCTGCTGCTGCTGTTGAGATGGAAGCTAAATGTATGTAACAGAAACAGGATGGAAATGGAGCCGGAGTCTAACAGGGAACAGGACAGCGGTGCACAGAGAGGAGCCACGTGCTCCTATGATCTGATCGCTGCCAGGATGAGCTTTTGATCAGTTTCCTGAGTTAGTACGTCTTCTCTGGAAGCCGTCCTGTATCTGAAAACAGTGACTTAGGATTTTGAAGTAATGAGAAAGTCTTCATATTCTGACTTTGGTCTACCATCAGGAAGTGGCCTGCATTAACTTTCTACTGAGAGTCATGTTTATTCTTATTGCTTATCTTATCATCCGTCTTCTTTTTACCCTTTATTTTGATTCTGTGTAGTGTAGTTGATTTTTTTTATATAACACCTTCACAAACCAATGTTAAAGTTTGCTTTGTTGCCATGTGTATATTATGATTATTACATTAGTGAGTTAACTGGGGATTTTATTTGATTTCAATTTGATATGTGAACAAGATTAAGTCAAAAATCTCCCCTCGATTTTGTCTGAGACACTACTTCATGGAAGTGAAGCCGAAGTAAAAGGCACGCACCAGACGAGGCTACGTACAGTAGCTCGAGCTAAAAGCACAGCTCTGTCTGAATATCAGGAGGCAACAGAACTGTTCCTGCCCTATCGGGTGCTTTTCAGCGAGAGCCTGAACCTGCCACTGGTCTGACTGAGCCTTACCATACCAGAGCTCATATGGAAGCACAGCTTGTTTACTTTGCCTTTTGTCTGAGGGCGGGCAGACAGACTGAGCACGGCACTGAACGTAACACACAGTCACATGTGAATCTGTGGAAACCAGCTTACTGACATGAGGCTGCTTTGTCTGAGATTCCACCAGACGCTGGTAAAACAGGAGAATGTGTTGCTGCTGTACATGTCTTTCCTCTCATACAGCTGCTCTGACTGACGCTGCTTAGAAACCTGGGTAACCCTAGATGTAAGAGAAGCCAGGTTTCCACCCAAGTCTGAACTGAATTTCAGAAACATCAGCTAAAGAAAATGCACATCTGTCTGAGAATATTAGGAGATGGTTTATTCATTAAGTCTGCTTTCACTATGTCTCTGAATTGTGTTGTTGTCTCCAAAATAATGTGTGAGCTTCATGGTGAAGCCACACCACAACCCACCACCCCTGCAAACTTTACAACTTGCTTCACCTCAAAATCAGACTGAGCAGAGAAACTTCGGATTTGGATGAAACTGATTTGTTACCTGGAAACGTTAAACTGGTAATTGATTAAGCCTGTTCATCTAACGATACATAATAATGATGTGATCTCTTACAGTCAGCGGTGCTCTGCTCTGTTTCTCTTGCTGGTTGCTGAGTATTTGCGTGTGTTTTCCTTCCTTCCCCTCTGCCTGTGTTTTTGCCAATAAAAGCTCAAGTCATTAACTACGTACT